>NC_140590.1:1218061949-1218351675 GCF_964204655.1 Triturus cristatus | reverse complement strand
AAATTCATCTTATAGGTATTAGCACAATAAATTGACCCAGCGGTATTTACTAGCCTATTAATGAATGAGAGTGTGTTTATGGGCCCAAGTCAGTATATTGTAATGAGTATCTGAGGCTGGTAACCCGCTGGATCTCTGGTTTTCTGACCCCCATAGACATAGGGTCAGTACCTTGTCAAAACTTCTTGGGTTGGAGCTGCTCCACTCCTGCAGCCCACACATACCTTCTATTCACCATTGGTGGTGCTCCTGCAACCCTGAGGCCACCACAAGAGGGCTAAATATGCAAATGAAAAAGCCCAGCATGGCATTATGAGGGGGTCGTGCCAGGAGCTGTGAATATTTTATCAGCGGCTCTCCCACTGTGTAGGGAGAGCCCCAAAACTTTCCTTTTGTGGGTGTTTTTACATTTTTTTCAGGGGGATGCCAGGTCCCACCTGGACGTCCCCTATCCTCCCATCTGTTGGGGGCCATGCGGGATTTCACTTCTGCATGGCCCACCCAGATTTCCACGTGTTCTGCTTCATTCTCGCCTGTACGGTAGCCAGCAGTCTTCCTTTCCCTACCTACTCTGCCCAGGCAGGTTGGAAAGTCCTATGGTGCTGCCCTGCTCTGGCCAGACACTGGCACAGGGAGCTAGTGCGAGGCCACCAACTTTGGGAGAGGGTGCATTGGTGGTCCATCCTCCTCTTTGGTTTCCGGGGTTGGGGTCCTGTCTCCCTTTTCAGTGCATATAGCCTGGGGGATGGGTTCCTGTGCCTATAGAGAGTCTGGAGAGGGGACCCTATGCATACCCCTTACTGAAAAAATAATGTGCCGATGATGGGCCCTTGCCCAACCCGGGGGTAAAGTCATGAAATGTTGCAGCTGCCAACACTTCTTTTTAACTCCATACATCATAGGACACCGATTTTCCTAATGCCATAACTCGGCCCAATTGTGCCAATCTGGATGTTATTGGGCTCATTTTACTCCTGGTGGTGAGCTCTAGCCACCAGGAGCAGGACCAGTAAACCTCCTCACCTCCAAAATGGTGTAATCTACAGGGAGCAGGTTCTCTAAGCTCCCTTCACCAGCATTCCTCCTTGTCTTTGTTTCTGGGCAGAGAAGTCCACAGCTTTCCCCCAACTGGTCCTCAAGGGGTAAAAGGGTGCGAGCCTCTCTGGCCTTTGGGGAGACCCACTGATCCTAGTCCTTAGTCTTTTTTGGGCGTCTGGTGGTTCCTTCTTTCAGTTCTCCATGGCAGCCCCAGGGTCAAGCACTGAAGCACAGGAAAACACCAGCCAAGAGAGGTTCTTTCACTTGTGCAAGAGTTTTTGAAGAGGAGTGTAAGGTTCCAAAGCCAGGCACCCTCAGCCAATCTTAGGGTGCCAAGTCACCTCTCTGCCCATGTCCCAACCCTCTTGCACAGCATGCTGGGACAGTTCAAGATGGCATCATCAAGGAGTCACTGGTCACATCTGCTCGGGGGACTCAGCTCCACCCCATGGCGACATCACTGCCAGGGCCTTTATCATCAAAACGTCAATGGGGAGCCCCTTCTTGTGTTGGCTCCAGAGGTGTGGGCTTCCTCCTTTGTTCAGTGTGCTTGGGCAGGCCCATCCCGGGTACAGTGTGATAGCTGGTTGATGCAGATCTTTGATTCCCATCCCATTCCTCCTCAGGAGATGAGTGAAGCACTGTTAATTGCTCCCTTTGTGTAGGGAAGTCTTTCTTTCTGTTGCTAGAGAGAAATGAAATTAACCTGGCACACACAGGCATGGGCTCTGATCTTGAGCTAAGACGGGGAAATATGACAGGTCTAGGTGACGCATAAGTTGTACAGATATCTTTTTGGAACTTGAATATTTGATGGTCTTGCATAGGTTTCACCCCATTTCAATATGCCACTGATCTCTGCAGGCTAAAGGGAAACAAAACTGCACTCTAAGGCAGTTTTCTCCCAATGTGTATAATAAAGTGTCACCACAGGCAAAAAGTAAATTACACTGACTTTCCCTATTAGTGTCCTTTAACATTATAAGGCCCACCCCAGGTCAATATCTAATCCCCTTCTGCTCCAGGCTACGTGTGCGCAGTTTCTGGGCTTCACACAACAGTAGTCTCACATACTCAGCCCTCACATGTGTGCACTCACGTGTGCACGTGTTTATGTATAACCATTGAAGTTTCCCTTACTCTTGCTGCACCACAGCTGCTTTATCTTAAAAAGCAGTAAACATGCACAGTCCATTCACCATGTGATTAGATTACTGTGGTTGAGACACATGATGTGAGACTCTCCCACAGTAAAATGTCCAAAACCGGGTGATCAAAAAGCAAACATACCAGGGTGTACTGAATGGGTGGAAGCCAATTGGATCACTGAGACTTGGAAAATGTTTGCCCAAAAACTGCTCTGAGAAACGAAGGATGACTGGGATCAACCTGCTCGTTGACCCGCCCAAGGTGAGCCGCTAGTCGGTCTGACTTTGCAGCTGCTGCTGCTATGTTCCTCTCCACAGCAGCAAATCCTATTCAGCGGTCCTTCGCCAAAAGGGTATCCACCCTCCTGTAACTGTCTTTGACTGAACCTCCTGCCTTGTACCGCTGTGGATTTTTAACTTCCAAATAAGTGGCAATGTCCAAACGTAGAAATCTTCACTGCAACTCCGTCCAGCAGCTTACTGACAATGAAGTTTCCTCCTTGGACATCACCTGCAGTCTTTCCCACTGAATTTTCTCTTGTCAGACATTGTCTTTCTTCTAGGTCTGAAGGTAACGGCTAACCGGGCCCAATCCAAATCTTGTGTCCGACCCATGTCCCATCGCAATCTGACATATTTTTTTACTATGACGCGGTCTCGCCCAAATAAATGTCTGCATTCAGCCCTAGTTTTTTTTTTTTTTTTTACATTTTTTATTAAACAATAAATCGGTTACAAGCATGGGCCTACAACCACCAGGGCCGGCCGCTAGATTCAGAAAGGATCATACATTCGTTAAGGCAGTAGTCGACTCCTGGGGCCCAGCCCCGTAAATGGCCCCGGATAGTCCTAGGGAAGCAGGAGACATAGGTTTAACATAAATAACAACTAAAAACAAAAGGCGAGGCATAAGGGCAAAAAGTGTGGGTCAGGCTACATCCGGGGGACTCTACTTCAAACCTTCAAATAGCTATCAAGAGGAAGGAGTACTGATAGGTCGGGGGGGGGGTCGCGGGAGAGGAACGTCTATATTCGGTTATTCCAAAAGTTGCAAGGAACCATCAAGGGTCAGGGGGACAATGCAATATCGGTGTCCACTAGGGGGGGCGTACAGATACCCCCACGATACGCGTTCCATTGCCCCCAGATTCTACCCCATGCCCCCGGTTTACCACGAGCCACATACACAGTCTTCTCCCTGAACATGCACCAGTCCATGTTCTCCTTCCATACGGACACGGTGGGAGGCCGCTGGGAGCCCCAAAGCTGCGCTATATCTCTCTTGGCAATCATGTTCCCCAGGGCCGCCCACCGAGTCTGAGCCGCGTTATAATCATTGGGCTCCCACACATTCAGAACACAGCGACGCACCTCCGGCAGCAGCGCAACCCCGGTGACTTGTCCCATGACCAGATGAACCCGGCGCCAGTATTCCGCCACCTCGCGGCACTCCCAAAGGATATGGAGAAAGGTGGCACTGAGCCCACAGCCCCGCTTACAGAGCCCGTCGTCAGAAAATCCCATCGAGACCAAACGGGGACCCGTCACATACACCCGGTGGAGAATCTTAAGCTGGACCAGGCGGAGACGGGCTGGAATGGCCACTTCCTTGGGGGACGACAGTGCGGACCGCCAGTCCTCGTCGTCCAATTCCACCCCATCCCCCGTCCACGTCTCCCGAAGGCGCACCAAGAGGTCAGCCCGATTATTAATGAGTTTTTTATAAATTAAAGAGATAGTACTGTCGGGGACATGACCATCGAGTATGCGGTCCTCGAGGGGCGAAGAAGCCGGGATCTTGGTCCCCTCCCCAAAGACAGAGAGCAGGGCATGCCGAACCTGGGCGTAGCGGAAGAACTCCCTTTCCGTGAGTTCGCATTCGCTCTGGAGCGCCGCGAAGGTTTTAACCGCGCCCTTAATCCATAGGTCTCCCACTCTACTAATACCAATCGTGTCCCAACGGTCAAACCCTTTCGTTGTCCAGAGGCTGCCCAGTCGGTCGGAGGCAAATAAAGGAGTAGCACATGTTAATCGCTCACTCCAGCCCATGGCTACATTGGCCGCCTTCCAGATCCGTACCGCAATCTTAGTAGGGCCCGTAAGGTTCCGTCCAGCCGAGCGGGAGTAAAGTGCCCTGTTATAGTTTCCGCCGGGAAGCAGGAATTTATCCATCTCATACGCCGGATTCAAGCCAGGCGCATACGTGGCATGGTTAATGGCCGATAGCTGTGAGGCCCAATAATACCTGCGAATGTCGGGAAGCGCGATGCCCCCGTCGTACCAGGGGAGAGTAAGCTTTGCCAGAGCGATACGCGCCCGTCCGTCCCACACCAGTCTCCTCTGCAGGCTCTCCACCTCCCGAAAGTAGGCCACAGGAATGACATCGAAGGAGTTCTGAAGTGCATAGAGGAATCTGGGAAGGGACATCATTTTAAACAGTGCGGCCCGACCCAGCGGGGACAAGGGCAGCCCACACCACCGAGCCGTGTCCTCCCGCAAACGCCGAAGTGGAAGCAGGAGATTCTGCTCATAGCGAGCAACCGGGTCCAACGAGACGTATATCCCCAGGTATTTAAAGCCGGACAGAGATAATTGGATCGGAAGCCGAGGCGGCAAGAGAGGAGGGCCACCGGAGATAGGATAGACACAGGATTTAGACCAGTTAATCGTTAGACCCGAATTTCTCCCAAAGGAAGTCAGAACATCAAAGAGAACATTAAGCGACTGCCGCGGCGAGGTGAGATACAGGAGAATATCGTCCGCATACAGCGAGACCCGATCCTCGAAGCCCGGGGCCCACCGGATCCCTCTGATCGAGGGCTCCCAGCGGAGCCAAGCAGCGAGTGGCTCCAGGGCGAGAGCAAAGAGCAGAGGGGACAACGGGCACCCCTGCCTCGTACCCCTACCGAGAGCGAAGGGCCGAGAGACCCGCCCATTAACCACCACCTGAGCCATGGGTCCCGTGTAAAGGAGCTTCACCCAGCCAAGAAATCCTTCCCCAAAGCCGAATTTGGTCAAGACAGCCCAGAGGAATGGCCACTCGATGGTGTCAAAGGCCATCGTGGCGTCTAAAGAAACCAGCACGGCTGGTTCGGAGAGGTACTCCGCCCTGGCGAGGGCGCCGTGAAGACGCCGCAAGTTAAGAGCGGTGTTACGATGAGGGATGAAGCCGCATTGATCAGGATGAATCAGATCGCAGATGACGCTCAACAAACGATTGGCAAGGACTTTAGCCAGGATTTTAGGCTCTGCGTTTAGCAGTGAAATAGGCCGGTAGGAGGCACAGCGGTCTCGTGGCTTACCTTCCTTGGGGATCACGACTATCGTAGCCAGACGCTGGTCGGCAGGAAGGGAACCTGCCTCAAGGGACTCCTGAAACATACGACGGAGGAAGGGCGCGAGTTTATCCGGGCGCAACTTATATAATTCAATAGGCAGACCGTTGGGACCCATAGCCTTGCCCGAGCGAAGGGACCGAATCGCAGTTGCTATTTCATCTACAGACAAGGGGGCGTCAAGCTGCTCACGGTCTTCGACGGACAGGCAGGGCAAAGCAATATCCCTCAGCAGAAGGCGAGAGTCTTCTTCATCCCTATCAGTCACCGGGGAGTACACGGCCCGGAGGTGGTCAGCGAAACATTCCACAATCTCACCAGGCTCAGTCACACACACTCCATCCGAGACACGCAGCTCCGGGACCACACGATTCACTCTCTCCATCTTATCCAGCCACGCAATCAACTTTCCCGCCTTGTCCCCGGCGTCATACAATCGACCCTGCTGCTCCCTATACATCGTTTTGGCAGCGTCAGTGACAAGAGACCTGTATTCAAACTGTTTCAGGCTGAGGGCATGGAGCCCGTCCGGAGTGACACCCGCCTCCAAGGCCGACTCCAGCCCCGAGATGTCAGTCTCCAGCTTCACCACTGCCTCACTCTTGAGCTTCTTAGCCACCACTATCTGGGAGAGGGCGTGTCGCGGATTACGGTTTTAAAGGCTTCCCACAGGGACATTGCGGACGACACCGACCCCTCGTTGTCAAGGAAGTATTGGTCCATAGCCTTAACCAGGCTGTCGCGAGTCGTAGGGTCTCGCAGGTACCACGGGTTAATGGGAGCGATCCGCCCTGCAGACCGCGACTCGGTGTCAAAGAGCAGCCACAGCGGAGAATGATCGGAGATACCCCGCGCCAGGTGCCTGACCTCTCGAATCCGACCAGTCTGCGCCGCGGGCATAAGGAAATAGTCTAACCTAGAAAGACTACCATGCGCCCCAGAGTGAAAGGTGTACTGACATTGGGTCGGATGCATTAATCTCCAGCTATCTACCAGGCCGAAGGTCTCCAACAGACCACCTAGCCATGCCTGGGCAGCGGGGAGGGCCCTGGGTGGGTGACGATCTAGGTCACCCGAAACCACCGAATTAAAGTCCCCGCCCATAAGCAAAAGACTGTCCGGAAGTTCAAGCAGCATTCGACCCAAGTCCGCGAAGGTGGAGTTCTGGAGGCCCGGGGGGACGTAAACTGAGACCAGGGAAAGGGGCTGCCCCTCCCACCTCCCAGTCAGACACACATAGCGCCCTCTGTCATCCGAGACTACCCTAGTGATCTCCAACGGAAGTGAGGATCGCAGGAGAATGCCCACCCCCCTGGAACCAGTTGTGAAACCAGAATGGGCCACGAGGCGGTATCCCCCCCTGTTCATTGCATGACAAACATTACCAACCAGATGCGTCTCCTGGATAAACACCACATCAGGAGTCAGACGACGCAAATACTGCAGTACTACACCCCGTTTGATACGGTCCCCCAACCCATTGACGTTCCATGACATCAGCCTCAACCCATCCCCCCCATCCCCTCCAGTAGATCAAAGGTCCCCCAGCCAGTAGCACAGTTCCCGAATTTGGACAAAAATCAATACCTCGCCCTGCAAACAGAAAACACACAGCAAAACAACCCCTCCTTCCCCCCAACCCCCCCCCCAAATCCAACTCCCCCCACCCTGCACCCCTGCGGGCCAAAAAACCCCCCCAACTTGCAGTGTGCCTGTCGCCCTACTAACCCCATTCTACGAAAAGACCCCGGAGGAGGAAAGGGACCCGTCCCCGCCCGCCCCCCACACAGGTCCTAGTGAGACAAAATGAACAAAAGAAGTAAAACCCAGCTGAACAGTGCAAAATGGCAAAATCGAGGACCAAAAGTCACTCCAAAGGGGACCCGTCACCTTCGGCGCCTGCAGAGGGCCCGGGACGGCCACCTCTGTCCGGCAGCGAGTCCAGCCAGTCACTCACGGCCACAGGAGAGTCAAAAAAGGCAGTCCGATCCTCATGTTCCACTCGGAGTTTTGCAGGGTAAAGCATAGAGTACTTTAGGCCCAGTTCACGGAGACGACGCTTCACCCCCTGGAATCCCATCCGCTGTTTCTGGACCAGTTGGGTAAAGTCCGGATAAAAGTTAATGGTTGAGTTCTCATGACGAACCGGGCCGTGGACCCGTGAGGCCTGCAGAATCGCATCTCGGTCTCTGTAGTGGAACAGTTTGGCCACGATAGGCCTCGGGGGGGCCCCCGGCCGTGGCCGACCGCCCGGAACTCGATGGGCCCGCTCCACGGCAAAGAACTTACTTAGGCCAGCAGGGGCCAACTGTTGGAGGATGAGTTCCTCGACCAGGAGGTCAACCGGGCGGTTGTCGGAGGACTCCGGTACGCCTATGACACGGATGTTATTGCGTCGGGCCCGTCCCTCGAAGTCCTCCAGCCGCCGGGCCATCTGATCGTTGACCACCTTGATGTCACCAAGCGCGGCCTGCAGGTCCGACACATCCGCTCCAAGGGTGGAGGTCCGCGCATCGAGAGCCTGAACCCTCTCGTTAGTTTTGGAGAGATCCGCCCGAATTAAGGTGACATCAATTGCCACAGTGTCGATTTTACGGGCCAGGGCCTCGTATTGCGTGGCGATGGTTTCCCTGATGCCATCAATGGCGCCCATGATGTCATGCAGGGAAAGCTCCGGAGAGACGGTCGTGCCACCACCGGCAGCGTCCGGGGGGAGGCCGGCCGCCCCAGGGGACCCTCTGCCCTGAGTGTAGCGGTCCATGTTGTTGCTCTGGACCGATCCCCCGCGGAGGGAGGCCTTAGTCTTACGCCCCTCGGGGCCCCCCTTGCCCCCCATGTGGTCACGGACACCTAAGGGGACCGCCGATCAAGAGTCGTAGAGGCACCGGCACCGCAGACTAGCGCCTCACCAGAGACCACAATATGGCGGTGCGGGGGGACCCAAGGCGATAGGCACACTAGTGGCAGGTGGAGACAAAGCCTCGCGCAGAGGCCAAGGAAACACCCCGCCACCTCAAGCGCGTTCGCCGGCCAGCCCCCTGAAGTCCGAAAGTGAAACCGAAAGTGGTAGAGCGGCCACTGGCACCGCGCTGCAGCCGCTGTTGTTCAATTACGACACGGCTCCACGGTTAACCTTCGCCCCGGGCACCTCCGTCGGGTGGGTCCCAAAAGTTCGAACAACGACAACTCAGGATTCCCAGGTCCGATTCGGTTTCTGAAAAGAGATACGTGCTCAGCCGGTCTTCATCTCCCAGATTCCATAAACCACGTCAGGATATTCTCAGGATAAATTCCGAGGAGCAGCAAGGGTCCGGGGAGCCCTGTGCTCACGCGACCATCTTGGATGCGCGCTAGGCTCCTCCTCCTCAGCCCTAGTTTTTAATAGACATTTTTAAAACTCAGAACTCCAGTTCTACTGATTGGATTTTTGTCATTTTGGTATCAAATAATTTATTAAAATGTACTCTATTTTTCTAAATTAGTGTTGGACTTTTCCTGGGTTATGTTTTCACAATATTACTGTTTGTGTGCTACACAAATACTCTACACATTGCCTCTTAGATACGCCTGACTGCTTTTTGCGCCAAGCACAGGTTACTTTAGTGACTTTTGGTGGTTCACCCTGCCAGGGACTGTGGCTGGTGCTTGACCAGGGCTCACACCCCACTCAACCATCAACTAAATTTCTCACATACATGTTTAATGTAAAACATGTCCTTTTTCAAAAATGATTTTATTGGCATTTGTTTTATTCGCATACAAAGATGATTTGGAAAAAATGGGAAAACCAATTTGCACAGAAAATTACAGTTCCAGAGTGGTTGAAGATGAACAACATTATCCACTGGTGCTAACAGTACAGGACTAATATCTATACACATGTCTGCAAGTGAAACTGCAAAAAAGGTAACAGCAATGAAAACAGTAGTCATTAGCCCTTAGTCTGAGGAAACTGGGCATGCTTAAAGGCAAAGTAGCAAGGTTATTAAATACACTCAGTATATGCAATGAAACCAATGTAGATAGTAAAAAAAAGGGAAGGAGCAAATACATTGCTAAACAGTAAATATCATAAGCAATGTACATGTACATGATGACAGCATAAATGAGCACAGACGGCATGAATGCAGAGGGGGAACAATAGGGTTGGATACAACAAGGCCAAACTGTAAGTGACGTCCAAGTATTCCAGTGGAAACATAAGGCCTCATTTACGAGAAGTGGCGCATCACTGCGTGAAAGCAGCGATGCGCCACTTCTCAGTGCGCCCTCCTTGCGACACCAATGATCTGTCATATTTACAATATGACGCATCATGTCGCAAGGAAGGACAGATACATCAGTATAACTGATGTATCTGTTAGCGAAAAAAGTGGCGCATTGCTGGAGTTGTGTCGGAAGCCTGACGCAACTCCAGCAATGTTGCTTTCACATGGGGCAAGCCCCGTGTGAAAGTGCCTACTTCACCCTTATGCCTGCTATGAGGCAGTCGCAAAGTTGTGACACATTGGCGTCCTAGAAGTGGAACAGTGAAATGTCATAGATTTCGCTGTGCCACTCCTACGACCCTTTCTTGCGGGGAAACGCCCACCCTGCATACATTATACCTGGCGTCACTTCGCAAATATGGCGCAACATGGTGCAATATTTATGCCACCGCTGTGTCACTAAAAGTGACGCAACGTTGGCGCAAAACTGGTGCAAGGGGCTCATTAATAAGCCCCATAGTGTATTGGGGGAAGGAGGGGCAAGGGTAAGGAGAGAAAGTGTGTAGCACTGGAGGTGTCAGATGGAGCGTGGAGTCAGGGTAACTCCATCACAGAATTTGTCTAATAAAGTGTCCCATGTATGTGAGATAAGGTATTCACGGAGCCCCTTCACCTCCTCACTGCGTAACAGTGCACCTCCATACTTGGGGAGGTACAGTCTATAAAGAATCCATGCAGAGGTCACTTGGGGGGTTTGTCACCTTCCACTAACGGTTGAAAAGTCTTTTTGATAGTAGAAGGTTGCAGTCTGCAAATTGTGTCACTGCTCTTTGCTTTTTGACCTGGTGGTAAAGGCCCACAAAGCATTCCTCCCAAGTGCAAGTCAAGACAGATCCCTGCAGTGAGTCAAGTGTGTGGTTATGTCAGCCTAGTAATTTGTGAGTAACGAACAGGACCACAGCATAAATAGCAACTCAGCGTCATGAAATTGACAGCGGGGCACACAGCATCATTGCATTTAAAATAATGATTAATGTTATGAGGGGTGAGGTAGGCGTGGTGTAGTATACAAAATTGAATCATTTTAAAACAGGCGTTCGGAGAAACCAGGGGGGAATAAGCCAGGAGCGACAGTCACTCACCGTCAGTGCATGCACAACCAAGATCAGCTTCCCAGTGCCCTCAATTTGGCATGTGGCACTTCTGAGTGTGTGCACATGGCACCCCCTAACCACCAGATCTGGTGTGTCCCCTTGCCCCTCTGCATGCAAGTATCAGACAACCAGATGTTGGGGGGCTCCAGTTGTATTGCTCCCCAGGATTGGCACAGTATTCCAAGCATCTAGTAGAAATTGGACAGGCGGGAGTTCGGAACCAACCAGCAAATCCTCCATGGAGAGAAGAGCACCATCTTGATATAGGTCACCCAAAGTGTGTTGTCCTGCTGCGTGCCAGTGTATTAATTCCCTTTGAAATGTAAAACATGTCCTTGCAGTTAAAAGGCCTTGAAAGATATTTTTATTGTGGCAGGGTTAGCTTTTCCGTGGGAAATAACAGGGATAATATATAAAATAAAATATTAATTTCTCTTCACTTAGGAAAAAGCTACAAGGTACATTTTTGTACTTTTTAAAATATTTGACAATGTGGACAGCACCCAGGAGCTTAATTAACTTTACTGGTACTACCCTGTCACATGCAGATGTAGCTTAGACCTGGGTCTGCCCCCTTCTTTGTCCCTCTAGTCAGCCAGGAACCAATCCCAGTGGGAATGGAGCTGCCACCAGAACTGGCTTTGAGTGACCACAGAGGAGGGAAAGCTCATTTCCTTAGCCACACCTCTAGGGGGGGCATAGGAGACCCGCACAAGAGAAGAATGTTTCAACTATGGGGCTGATTTCAATGCGGTCAGAAAGGGCTCCGACCCCATCGAAATGTCCCATTCGGATTCCTTTCCGACCAACCCATTATGATGTGGTCGGTTGAAAAACAATCCAAATGGGCTTTCCGAATGGCTTACGATGGGTTCACAGAGCCCGTCTGCCATTTGGAAAGGGGCCAGTAATCCCAAGGGCAGCTCTTTCGACCCGAGGGATTACAATGGTGGATTCCTACAGCCTTCCTGTGCCGGCCTTTCCGAAACAGAAAGACTGATGGAATCCAACTTTGAGGGCCACCAGCAGGGCCCTCATCAGTTTGCGGCCTCTGGTTGGTTGCCCCCTGTTGATCCCTGCCCCCCATGGAAGGCACCTTGAGGTGTCTGCCACGGGGTGCAATGAGAGCATGCATTCCAGTCGGAATCCATGCTCCCATTGTAAAGAATAGGATTGCGACCAAACAGTGTTCGGTCACATCCTAATTGCTAGTTTAGGACTCCCGACAGGAGGTCGGTCATTCCCAGTTCCAGATCGATGTCGGACGGAGCCAGGTCCATCCGACATCGAATTCGGCCCCTAAGTTGGATTTAGGTAGAGAGAGGAACTGAGATAAGGTCTGAAGTAGGGAATGCAGGAACTACTGCAAAGGTGAGTAGGGTTACCCCAGGGAACTTTGTCCCTACTGGTTAGGGAGATGCCAGGAGCCATCTCCACCTACAGTTCTGCCAGGCATAAATGTGCCACCCTAGGCACCTTCTTCAGAACTGCACCTGCTGTTGAGACCTGTGAGGAGACTTGAAAAGCGGGACCTGTACTCAGAAAAAAGAAGGAGACTCCAAGGGTCAGTTGGTGGACCTTCTTTTAAGCTACAGCATAAACCCACATGCCGCAAGAAGCCCTTATTCCTGAAGAGCTCAGCTGGATAGTTCCAACTGAACCTGCACTGTTCCCGCAGCAGTGAGTCTTGACCCCAAGTGCTGTCCCTGAAGGCATGGCACTTCACATGGTGCCTGCCACGCAGTGCAGGGAAGTGCAGCAACATCTCCCCCAAGACAAGGGGGGCCTGCAAAGGGCCCCCAAACCCAATCCCCGCCAGTCTTTCCATGGCGGTTTCCCCACAATCGAAAGGCTGGCTGAGGGCAGCATTGTGATCTGGTGGACGGTGCCTGCTAGGCACCGCCACCATTTACCTCCATCTGTCCGCTCCACCAGGCAATCGTAACGATTGCCTGTGGCGGAAGTGTGGCAGGTGGTCTTTGCGCCCGCCACGCTTACGGAACAATTCCCCCGCCATCTGACAGTGCCAGTCAGATGGAGGGGGGCCACCACCGCACGGCTGGTGGTGGAGGGCTTTCCGCCATCCCAATAGGCCCCATTGTTCTTTTTTGATAGCTCTATTAGTTTGTGGAGAGTTGGTTGTACTTTTCGTATTGTGGCTTGGAAGGCATTATGCTATCCTTCCACTGTGTTATTTGTTTTAGCTTTTTGTGCTAGGGTGCTTTCATGGACATTCCACCAGGGGATGTGGAATTTGGGTTGTCTGCTGTTCCCTGATCTATGTAGTCTTCCTACCCAGGTGTCTTCGGAGTAGTCAAGTAAGGGTGTTAGTTTGGCTTCGTTGGTTTGGTGAAATAGACGTTCGATCAGTAAATTATAGTGGTTTGCTACTTCTGTTGTTGGTACATAGGCCAGGGCTATTAGATTTATAATTTTGTAAGCAAAGTTGCTGTTTGCTGCTTATTCCATGATTAGGGGCCGATTATGATCTCATTCCGAAAGCATTCTGACCAAATCGGATCGGGGGAGTCCGACTGAGCGATTTGGGTGCATCCGCATGCTTCCGGATACGAGTCGGTCGGAGTCACATTGACTTCTATGGGAGCCTGTGCTCTGAACGTGAACAGAGGCTCCCATTTAAGAAAGGGGTGGCTGGGGAAAATCGTGCACCCTGTGGTGGGCACCCCATGGTGCATGCCACACTGTGCATAGTGTGGGAGAGGGGACCCATGGGTACCCCCACGGGCCCGATTCGAAGGGTCCCAGGTGAAGGGGGGCTGGCTATGGATCCCAAAGACTAATTTGGGCAGCCGATTCATTCTGGAGAAACCGAATCCGAACGGCTGTCCTATTCGGTCATCGTACTCGCTTGCTCAGAATCAAGTCCATAGAGCTTCACGTTTTGGCTCCGGAAAGGCTCGACCTGTCCAAATGCCATTCGCAACCAATTTGGACAGCCCCTACGGTTTCCAGGCATAGTAATTGGTTGTTCGGAACTGGCAATGATTCGGTCAGACACATGGCTTCTCAATTGGATTCGGCAAGCTCAAATCCATTTCCGGAGCCCTTCCAAACGAGATCATAATCGGCCCCTATGTGTTCATTTTTGGAGATGTTTCCATATATTTTGGTGAAAATGATAATAGCATCCTTGTATTTCTGAATGTGGATAATTTTTAAAATTGTCTGGATCATTGCTTGCTCGAAATCTATTATTATTTTTTGTGGGAAGAGGTTTTCTGTTTGTTGTTTAATTATTGTTAGTAGTTCTATATTGGTTGTATTTTGTTTGTTGGGAAGTAGGGCGTATATGAAAGGGTTGTTAGTTTCTTGATATTTGCCATGGATAGTATGAAGTTCATAAAATGGTTTATGACAAACTTTAAATGTTCCATCCATCATCCATGTTTCACATTGTATTAATTTTTGTATGTTGGTGTTGGTAGCAAAGATGATAATTCTCTTGTCATGGCTATTGTTGTCATAAAGAATGAATTTTTAATCTTTGTGTGTTACTGTGTATTCTGGTAGAATTTCTATGTCTGAGAAAGATTTGGGGGGCAGTGGTGTTTGAGTAGTTGATCTTTTAGGGGCTCATTACGATGGCAGAATGATCGCTACCACCGAGCCGGCGGTGGAGATCGTTCCGCCATCGCCATGAGATTTACCCCCTGCCACATTATGACGCCGGTGGCAATCGTCATGATTGCCTGCTGGGTGGAGCTGGGCCACTAATATGGTGGCGGTGCCTAGCAGGCACCGTCTGCCATATTAGGGTGTGGGTGTTGTAGGTGCCTTTTGATGGCGGCGATGCCGCCATGGAAAGGCTGGCAGTGATTTGCTTTGGGGGCCTGTTGTGGGCCCCATCTGTGGGGGGATGGGTGGTGCACTGGGGGGGTACCCATGGTGCCCCCCTCCATTTCCATGCACAAGGTGGCAGGCACCACGCGTGCCTGCCACGTTGTGCATGGAAATGCACAACATGGCCATTCGACATTGCGGCGAGTGCTGCAGCCAGCAGCACCTGTCGCAATGTTAAATTGCCAGTTGTGACCGCCACATTATCAGGGGTTCGGTAACACGGCATGGCAGGCGGGCTGTCCCGTTACCGCTAGGGTGGCAGGCAGACTGAAGTCCGCACACCATCCTAATGGGCCCCTAAGTTCTGGCTGTGCAACGTTTTACGGTTGGGATGGAAGGTAATTGCCCGGTTACTTGTTCTGAAACACGGGTTAGAACATTTTAGCTGGTTCTTGCTTTTTTGATGTTTTCCAGAACATCTCTAACCTCTATTTCTGTGGCGTTGGGGAGTTGCTTGAGTTCTCTAACATTAATTACAGTTGTTTCCTTTGTTGTTTCTCACCCATAGAAAGATTTTTAGTAGTATTTCGTACATTTCCAATGTGTTTTATTTCCTGTTAATTTTTCTTGTGTGTAACTATAGCCCATGTAGCATAGAAGAAGTTTTCCTTTTTGTGAGGAAGTGAACTTTGCCCCTTTTGTAATATTCTTTGTGTTTCTGTAACTATATATATGTTAATTGTTACTTAGTGAAAAGTAAACATTTAGGTATACATATTCCATTTTTAACTATACGTACATATATCTAGCTTTTTTTCCTTTTTTAATGCTTTTTCAAAGTTTGTGGGTGATTTACTGGTTTCTTTCTTTTTCTGTTGGTTGAAAAAAATTGTTAGTTTTATTGAAGTGTTACATTTGATTTGCAAGTTTTGTTTAGTTAGTGCCTATTTTCATTTACTTATTTTTTTGTTCTAAAAATATATACTATTTTGTGTTGATGTAAGTTATTTCTTTGATGTTGTGTTTGTATTGTAGCCTGTAGAAGGGAATAAAATAAAAGTATTTGTTAGGTATATTTTGTTTGTCAGTATTGTTTTTAGGTCTAATAAGTTAAGTTTTAAAATTAGTTAAGTTAGATACATGGTTTTATGTATTTCCTTAATGTTGATTGTAATCTTTCTTTTGGGATGAAATGGTGGTTTGGAAAATTCTATGTAGACTTTTAGTCTACAAAATATAAATAGAAATAAATAATATTTTAGTTTAGTAGGTTTATATGTTTTATTATTTTAATCATTGCTTGCTCGAAATCTATTATTATTTTTTGTGGGAAGAGGTTTTCTGTTTGTTGTTTAATTATTGTTAGTAGTTCTATATAGGTTGTATTTTGTTTGTTGGGAAGTAGGGTGTATATGAAAGGGTTGTTAGTTTCTTGATATTCGCCATGGATAGTATGAAGTTCATAAAATGGTTTAGGACAAACTTTAAATGTCCCATCCATCATCCATGTTTCACATTGTATTAATTTTTGTATGTTGGTGTTGGTAGCAAAGATGATAATTCTCTTGTCATGGCTATTGTTGTCATAAAGAATGAATTTTTAATCTTTGTGTGTTACTGTGTATTCTGGTAGAATTTCTATGTCTGAGAAAGATTTGGGGGGCAGTGGTGTTTGAGTAGTTGATCTTTTAGGGGCTCATTACGATGGCAGAATGATCGCTACCACCGAGCCGGCGGTGGAGATCGTTCCGCCATCGTCATGAGATTTACCCCCTGCCACATTATGACGCCGGTGGCAATCGTCATGATTGCCTGCTGGGTGGAGCTGGGCCACTAATATGGTGGCGGTGCCTAGCAGGCACCGTCTGCCATATTAGGATGTGGGTGTTGTAGGTACCTTTGATGGCGGCGATGCCGCCATGGAAAGGCTGGCAGTGATTTGCTTTGGGGGCCTGTTGTGGGCCCCATCTGTGGGGGGATGGGCGGTGCACTGGGGGGGTACCCATGGTGCCCCCCTCCAATTCCATGCACAAGGTGGAAGGCACCACGCGTGCCTGCCACGTTGTGCATGGAAATGCACAACATGGCCATTCGACATTGCGGCGAGTGCTGCAGCCAGCAGCACCTGTCGCAATGTTAAATTGCCAGTTGTGACCGCCACATTATCAGGGGTGCGGTGACACGGCATGGCAGGCGGGCTGTCCCGTTACCGCTAGGGTGGCAGGCAGACTGAAGTCCGCACACCATCCTAATGGGCCCCTAAGTTCTGGCTATGCAACGTTTTACGGTTGGGATGGAAGGTAATTGCCCGGTTACTTGTTCTGAAACACGGGTTAGAACATTTTAGCTGGTTCTTGCTTTTTTGATGTTTTCCAGAACATCTCTAACCTCTATTTCTGTGGCGTTGGGGAGTTGGTTGAGTTCTCTAACATTAATTACAGTTGTTTCCCTTGTTGTTTCTCACCCATAGCAAGATTTTTAGTAGTATTTCGTACATTTCCAATGTGTTTTATTTCCTGTTAATTTTTCTTGTGTGTAACTATAGCCCATGTAGCATAGAAGAAGTTTTCCTTTTTGTGAGGAAGTGAACTTTGCCCCTTTTGTAATTTTCTTTGTGTTTCTGTAACTATATATATGTTAATTGTTACTTAGTGAAAAGTAAACATTTAGGTATACATATTACATTTTTAACTATACGTACATATATCTAGCTTTTTTTCCTTTTTTAATGCTTTTTCAAAGTTTGTGGGTGATTTACTGGTTTCTTTCTTTTTCTGTTGGTTGAAAAAAATTGTTAGTTTTATTGAAGTGTTACATTTGATTTGCAAGTTTTGTTTAGTTAGTGCCTATTTTCATTTAGTTATTTTTTTGTTCTAAAAATATATACTATTTTGTGTTGATGTAAGTTATTTCTTTGATGTTGTGTTTGTATTGTAGCCTGTAGAAGGGAATAAAATAAAAGTATTTGTTAGGTATATTTTGTTTGTCAGTATTGTTTTTAGGTCTAATAAGTTAAGTTTTAAAATTAGTTAAGTTAGATACATGGTTTTATGTATTTCCTTAATGTTGATTGTAATCTTTCTTTTGGGATGAAATGGTGGTTTGGAAAATTCTATGTAGACTTTTAGTCTACAAAATATAAATAGAAATAAATAATATTTTAGTTTAGTAGGTTTATATGTTTTATTATTTTAATCATTGCTTGCTCGAAATCTATTATTATTTTTTGTGGGAAGAGGTTTTCTGTTTGTTGTTTAATTATTGTTAGTAGTTCTATATAGGTTGTATTTTGTTTGTTGGGAAGTAGGGCGTATATGAAAGGGTTGTTAGTTTCTTGATATTCGCCATGGATAGTATGAAGTTCATAAAATGGTTTAGGACAAACTTTAAATGTCCCATCCATCATCCATGTTTCACATTGTATTAATTTTTGTATGTTGGTGTTGGTAGCAAAGATGATAATTCTCTTGTCATGGCTATTGTTGTCATAAAGAATGAATTTTTAATCTTTGTGTGTTACTGTGTATTCTGGTAGAATTTCTATGTCTGAGAAAGATTTGGGGGGCAGTGGTGTTTGAGTAGTTGATCTTTTAGGGGCTCATTACGATGGCAGAATGATCTCTACCACCGAGCCGGCGGTGGAGATCGTTCCGCCATCGCCATGAGATTTACCCCCTGCCAAATTATGACGCCGGTGGCAATCGTCATGATTGCCTGCTGGGTGGAGCTGGGCCACTAATATGGTGGCGGTGCCTAGCAGGCACCGTCTGCCATATTAGGATGTGGGTGTTGTAGGTGCCTTTTGATGGCGGCGATGCCGCCATGGAAAGGCTGGCAGTGATTTGCTTTGGGGGCCTGTTGTGGGCCCCATCTGTGGGGGGATGGGCGGTGCACTGGGGGGGTACCCATGGTGCCCCCCTCCATTTCCATGCACAAGGTGGCAGGCACCACGCGTGCCTGCCACGTTGTGCATGGAAATGCACAACATGGCCATTCGACATTGCGGCGAGTGCTGCAGCCAGCAGCACCTGTCGCAATGTTAAATTGCCAGTTGTGACCGCCACATTATCAGGGGTGCGGTAACACGGCATGGCAGGCGGGCTGTCCCGTTACCGCTAGGGTGGCAGGCAGACTGAAGTCCGCGCACCATCCTAATGGGCCCCTAAGTTCTGGCTATGCAACGTTTTACGGTTGGGATGGAAGGTAATTGCCCGGTTACTTGTTCTGAAACACGGGTTAGAACATTTTAGCTGGTTCTTGCTTTTTTGATGTTTTCCAGAACATCTCTAACCTCTATTTCTGTGGCGTTGGGGAGTTGGTTGAGTTCTCTAACATTAATTACAGTTGTTTCCCTTGTTGTTTCTCACCCATAGCAAGATTTTTAGTAGTATTTCGTACATTTCCAATGTGTTTTATTTCCTGTTAATTTTTCTTGTGTGTAACTATAGCCCATGTAGCATAGAAGAAGTTTTCCTTTTTGTGAGGAAGTGAACTTTGCCCCTTTTGTAATATTCTTTGTGTTTCTGTAACTATATATATGTTAATTGTTACTTAGTGAAAAGTAAACATTTAGGTATACATATTACATTTTTAACTATACGTACATATATCTAGCTTTTTTTCCTTTTTTAATGCTTTTTCAAAGTTTGTGGGTGATTTACTGGTTTCTTTCTTTTTCTGTTGGTTGAAAAAAATTGTTAGTTTTATTGAAGTGTTACATTTGATTTGCAAGTTTTGTTTAGTTAGTGCCTATTTTCATTTAGTTATTTTTTTGTTCTAAAAATATATACTATTTTGTGTTGATGTAAGTTATTTCTTTGATGTTGTGTTTGTATTGTAGCCTGTAGAAGGGAATAACATAAAAGTATTTGTTAGGTATATTTTGTTTGTCAGTATTGTTTTTAGGTCTAATAAGTTAAGTTTTAAAATTAGTTAAGTTAGATACATGGGGGCTCATTTATGAGCCCCTGCGTCACTTTTGCGCCGCCAGTGCGTCACTTTTTGTGGTGCACCAGTGGCGTAAAACATGCGCCACGATGCGCCATATTTACAAAGTGACGCATCTACCTAGATGCGTCACTTTGTAAACCCCTGCGCTACATTATACCTGCGTCAGGTATAATGTATGCAGGGTGGGCGTTTCCACGTAAGTAAGCATCGTAGAAGTGACGCAGTGAAATCTACGAGATTTCACTGCGCCACTTCTAGGGTGCAAATGCGTCAATATCTTGCGCCTGCCTCACAGCAGGCGTAAGACTGACGCAGGCCCTTTCACATGGGGCTTGCCCCATGTGAAAGGACACATTGCTGGAGTTGCGTCACTTTTGTGACACACTCCAGCAATGCGTCACTTTTGCGCCTACAGATACGTCAGAAATACTGACGTATCTGTGACTCCTTGCGACATGATGCGTCATACTGTAAATATGACGCATCATTGTAGTCGTAGGGAGGGCGCAGTGAAAAGTGACGCATCACTGTTTTCACGCAGTGATGCGTCACTTTTCATAAATGAGGCCCATGGTTTTATGTATTTCCTTAATGTTGATTGTAATCTTTCTTTTGGGATGAAATGGTGGTTTGGAAAATTCTATGTAGACTTTTAGTCTACAAAATATAAATAGAAATAAATATTAGTTTAGTTTAGTAGGTTTATATGTTTAATTATTTTTTAGTTAATGTTATTTACTTATTTTAAAGGTTTTGCTCTTACCTTTAATTAGAGCTTTTATGTTTAGTTGTATATGTAGATCTTTTTAGTTGTGTTGTCTGTCTGGTAAAGTTTCGACCATCTGCAATGTTTGTCAGTTCCACTGTGGTTAAATAATATGTTGCTTTTAAAGTGTTCCTTTAATTAGTTAAAAGTTTTCTATTGGTGTTTGTAGTTGTAGTTTACATTTATTGTTTCAAAAAAAGGAAAGTGCACTCAGAGTTAAGTCCCAATAAACAAGTATAGTCCAAAGCAATATGTTTCTTCTTTTATTTTAGAAACAGCAAACAGCCAACGCGTTTCGTTCCCTTTGCCACAGGAACTTCTTCAGGGCTTTAGTCAATAGATGTATGTAAATCCTTCAGTAAGACATAAATGAGTGCTCAATATTCAGATTGGCGCACAGAATATAAAATGGGGTCTTCAATGTTGAAGGTGTGGTTAAGGCCCCTCGGGGAAATAAATATTGAAAGTAAGAATATAATCCCTCGGAAAGGCAACACCATGTTTAAATATTTGAAGATCAAAAGAATCCCGACGTGACACGCGGCATATCCTTTTGGAAGTTGTTTCTGGCGACTGTGGACTCATTGGTAAGGGAGAGGATCAGCTGGGTGTCGTCGGTGTAGGAGACAATATTGAATCTGTGGTTCCCGACTATGGTGGAGGGTGGGGTGATATAGACGTTGAAGAGGGTTGGGATCAGGTAGGAGTCCTAGGGGATTCCGCAGTCAATCTCCATAGCTTCTGAGGGTAAACGTGGTAGTCTGACTTGCCGTGTTCTACTTGTGAGGAAGGAACAAATCCAGTCCAGTGCTTTGTTGCAGATTCCGGCATCGTGGAGTGTCGTGCTTAGGGCGTGGTGGGAGACGGTGTCAAAGGTGGCCAAGAGGTCCAGGAGGATGATGGCTACTGCTTCTCCCCGGTCAAGGAGGGAGTGGATGTCATCAGTAGCAGCAAGGAGGGCAGTCCGGGTGCAGTGGTTGCTTTGAAATCCGGTTTGAGAGAAGTCCAGGACATGGTTGGCTTTGAAGAACTTGGAGAGTTGGGCATTGATGTCCATCTTAATGACCTTGGCTGGGAAGGGGAGCAGAGAGATGAGTCTGAAAGACTTGAGGTCTGTCGGGTTGGCAGATGGTTTCTTCAGCAGGAGGTTGATCTTGGTGTGTTTCCAGTCATCGGGGAGGTGGCGGTCTTGATGGAGCAGTTGATGATGCAGCATAATTCGGGGGTGATGGATGAAGCGGCTCTGTGGAAGATGTTGTGCTGGAGGTCTTGGAAGGCTGGTTTCTTTGTAGTTTTCAGGAGGAGGAGGTGTGTGGTGACAGCTTTGAAGTCTGCGTGGGCTTCCAGGCTTTTGCTGTTCTTCAATCTCTTCTCAAGCCATCTGCAGGCGTGGGTGGACTCTTCGATGGCAACAGTGTACCAAATAGCTTTCTTGGAGTGTTACTTGCCAGGTACTTTCTTGAGCACGTTTGATCGGAGATGTTCTGCAGTGACCCTGTTCCAGTTACGGCAGGAGGGCAGTGGGTGCATCGGGTACGGTGGCGTATGGTGGGTTTGGTAAAGGGGAAATTAATACAGTGGTGGTCGGATCATAGGATTTCGGAGTTGTGGCTGTAGCGAGTGTTCCACTGTGTGGGTCAGAGAGGTGACTACCTGCTTGAATCCGATGTTGGCAAGGTTCTTCAGAACAGATGTGGTATTCTGGTCATTGGGGTTCTCTAGGTGGAAGTTGAGGTCACCGAGTAGGATGTAATCGGTAGATGCAAGAGCCTGGGGTGCGATAAAGTTCATGATGGTGTCGGTGAAGGGCAGGCAGAGGCCTGGCGGTCTGTAGGTGAGGGTGCTCCTAAAAAGGTGGTGTTGGGGTTGGTCTGGACCTGGAAGTGGAGATGTTCCATGTTTGGCACTGGGTTGTCCGAGTGGGAGGTCAAGTGGAGGGAGTTCTTGTGGATGATGGTGATGGCTCCTCCTGGTTGGTCAGCGCTGTCCTTGCAGGTGATCTTATAGCCATCGGGAATAACAGTGGCGATGTCCGGGCCTGAGCAGGGGTTCATCTAGGTTTCCATGAGGAAGGCGATGTCAGGGAGACGAAGTTGAGGAGGGCCCAGAATTCTGTGGCGTGTTTAAAAAGGAGAGCGTGTTGATGAGGATGCAGCTGAGCCGGTCAGATGCACTATGGGTCGGCCGGGTGGTGGGGGGAGCGGAGTGCAGAGGTGGGTGAGGGTGGAGCTGCAGTTTGATCAGGGGAAAGGTCCTTGGGTGGCTTTTGGTGACACGAGGTGGCAGGCGGCATCGCATCGGGTGTTTAGGGTGAGGAGGATGCTAGTGTTGTATCCGTGGAAGGTCCAAGAACTAGGGTTCGTGGTGCTGGGCGTGATGCAGGCACAGACGGGCACTGGCAGGCTTGCCTTTGATGCACCTTCGGCACCCACCATTAAGGGGCCGATTCCGATCCGGGTCGGACAGCGTTCCGACAGACACGGACCGGGACTGAAGTCCGACCGACTCGTACAGGCGCCGTCCGACTTTGCAAGTACGATGCGTCCCGGTCGAAATCCAACTGACTCGCACGGAATCAATTCGGACTGACCGAAACGTACGGAAAACGGTGCCCCGCTCGGAAACGGAATCAAAACCCTCTGACCGACACGGAACGGCTATAGTTCCGACGACACGAACACGCAACGCACAACCAGCCAAGTACGATGCAATGAGTCGCAGACAAAAGCGAGTCACATGGAGTCCAAGCCGTACAACCGATTCGTACGGAACAGAGAGAATGGCAAGAGAAAGAGCCGTCCGCGACCAGCGCGTACGTGAAACATGCAACATAGCACAATGTCAGTCTGACCGACTCGTATCACCCCTCAAGTGACGCCAAAGGCGTACGAACCGGTCTACTGAACATCCCCGTCAGGCCCTAAATAAATCATGGAACTGACACAGAAAAAGGCCAAACAGGCAGTCAGAAACCAAAAAATACAGTCTACATTCAAACCAAGACACACCCACAACTCCACCAATCAAAAGCCAAAAAATCCAGACCATGATCCTTTGCAAATCTCACAGACCTACAAACAGACACCACCACCACACTGAGACATACAGCCACTACCTACACACTACACACCACTAGCACCACACAATAGGCACACTCACAGACACCCAGCCATACACCTACTCACCAACCCTCACTACCACACCCACCCATCCATCTCCACCACCACCCATCACCATGCCCCCAAAGAAGAATCCAAAGTTCACAGAGAGTGAGTTGGAAGTCATGGTAGATGAAATCATCAGAGTATAGCCACAGTTATTTGGCTCCTTGGTCCAACAGACCCCCCTATCCCAAAAAACAAGATGTGGGCAAGGATTGTCGCACTAGCATCTAGCATGCACACAATGGATAACATCAGGAACCTGTGATACGACATATGCAGGAAGGTCAAGAAACTCATCGGCAAAGAACATGCACTTGGCCAGCACACTGGTGGCGGTCCTCTTGCAAAACCGGTGCATTTCCCTATCTGGGAAGGGAAGGTACGGGCCATGCTGCCAACAGTTGCCCTCCATGGATTGCCTGGAATACCAGAGTCTGGTGAGTACACAAACAAATATTCCAAATTGTGATGTAATAGTAATCTGCACCCACAGATAATAATGTCAGGGGGACATAGAAAACATTCACTGTCAACAAGCTACAGCAAACTAAAGATAACTATCCTCTCATGTGTATGCCACCTAGAGAAACACAATACGTGCAATGTCCCAGTAACATGTACCTAGGCCAACACATGTACAAACAAACCCACAGACAAATACCCCAGGGATTTTGCCCCATACACCAACAAAGACCGTCACCTACCATGCTACCCCAGTTACACACACTCCCAGGGAAGCAGAGTCACAGGAAGGAAGGTTTGGTGTGCCTGGAAGGTGGGTGTAGCTGAAAGCATGATGAGATTTGTAGTCCCAGCCCTTTGTCCCCATCCCACATGTCCCAGGAATAGCCCCATGCTCCATGCCCACCTCACAGGGAGTGTCAAAGTACTGCCAAGATTGTAGAAAGTGGGCTCTGGTGTGGGGAGCACAAGGCCCTGCTGGGCCTTCGGCTCCAACAAATACCAGGACACCACTGTCAGGAAACTTGAACATGTACTCAGACTCACTGTCATGGGAGCATGGCCCATGGTGGCCTATCTGGTCCAGGGGGGAGAAGGAGTGCAACCTCAGACTACATCTCCCAGCAGGCCCTGTCACACACACCCCTCCCACCAACAAATAACACCACCCCTGGCACGAAACACAACCTGGGACTCCAGGTAAATTGACTTCCAAGATGCCTGACACTGGGCCCTGGGGGGAGTAGCAGCAATCCATGGTGCTATTTGTGTGCCAATGCATATTGTAACTACAAACAGACCTGCAATGTAATAGGAAAGATCCCCATTTACCAAAGTCACTAAACTGAGAGCAAACTCATAGCAAGGCAATGGGATCCAAACACCAGTCACAGGCAGCAGCCATCTTGACTGCACACATTCAGTAGCAGGAAAGCTGAGTCACAGGAAGAAAGCATGGGTTTGCTGGGAAGGGGGCTCTCCCACCAACACAAAACAAACACACCGGTGTGAAGCATGGGAGTGCACGTTTCACAATGTCCATGTAAGTCAATTAAACTATACTTGAGCTGTCCATGCACACAGCTCTACGTGCACATAAAACGCAGCAGGTCATCAGGCCAATGTTCCAAACCAACATCAGCATCTGCCTGTGATAATTGAGGACAATGCTATGCTCATACACTCATCATGAAGCATTGTACAAATTTTAATGTGTGTCATACGTTGATGGGAGTTGCACCACAACATACATTGTGTGTCTCTTCCATCCACAGGTGCAGCTGGGGAAACTGCAAGAACAGACGAGGAAGATTCCCAGTCCCAGGCTCTGGTTGACACCGAGCTGGCCGGTGTGGATGCCTCTCACTCCTCTGATGACGACCACGAACGACCTGGCCCCTCTGGTGTGGATCTGCGTGCAGCAGCACCAACATCTGCACTTCCGGACACCACTCCTGCTACATCTGACAACACCCAGATGACCCCTACTAACATGGACAGACTAAGCCAACCCAACGCCAAGGGCACAGCAACACAGGGCACCCTGGAGGTGGCTGCCAATTCCACCAGTGCCATCACAGGAGTAGGCCCAGTGTCGTCTGTGCCTGCAACAGCAGGACCTGCTCATGCAGGTAGGGGTGGTGGGAGTGGGGGCAGGCTGAGGCCACGTCATGCCCTTGGTGATGCACCCCAAGCTGATCCCCAGTTGGGATGCATCATAAATGCGTACCAGCAAAGCACCGGAGACTTTGGCCAGGTTGTGGGGCATCTCAGGGACATTAAACAACAGCAGGCTGAACATCAGGCCAGATTGGAGGCACACTTGTCGCAGGTAGAGACACACATGGCCCGCATGGAGTTCAAAATGGAGAAGTTGGATGATGTTACGGCGGTGCACAGAGACATACTTGGATGCCTACGTCAGATTGCTAACAACATGGCCCCACCTCCCTGTGTGCCCACTACATCAGTTGCCACAACATCTGAAACAGCCACAGGTAGGGAGGTGGACTCTGATGTAGACTTCAGCGCACCGCCACGGCCTGCACCTGAGGGACCCCCTCCGAAGAAGCTGCGTGGTCCTCTAAAGAAGGACAAGTGAGAGGCAGCTGGCCATGCACATCCCCCAGGAAGTGAACACCTGTTCCTGATGTCCTCCATTGTGTGCAAACTCTTCACCTTGTCGACTGTCCCCAACTCTCCCACATGTGATGGAGGGTCTGATTTGAACCAATGGATCTAATGACTGTGGACTCTGCTAATTTCATCTACCAACCCTACCAAGTCACCTGTGAACTTTGGATTCCCATTGCACTGTACAGCACTCCATGTCACCTGTATCATCCACACACATGTAGTAATTCTTTATTGTTTGATTAGTTAAAATCTTACAATATTCCAATACAAAGACATATTTAATAAATATAATACATTTAAAAAAATAAAAAAAAATAATAAAAAACCAATTACAACCTAAGAAATTACTTTAAAAATTATTAATAAAAACGTTTTTTCTATTTTATACTCCCAGTTTTATAGATGCAATCTTTAGGAATTTTACAAAGGCGACGTTCATGACTATATCGTTCGAATGAAGACAGACTTTGAATGCCTGTCTGCAAGTCCTTGTTCCATGCACGTTAAAATGAGGTTTCAGTAACATGCATCTTTCATTTCGGAGTCCTGGACAAATACATAGAAGGTGGACAATATTCTCTTCTCCACTTTTACAAAGTCTGCACAATGTGCTGCTACTAATTTTTTTCCACGGAGGGACATGACTAAGGCCTGGTAAAATTCCAAATCTTGCTCTCATAAGACATTGTTTACTTTTTTCAGACCAAGGTGTCTCCAAGTATTCTTGTACTTTCTTCTTTTCGTATCCATTTATTACTGCCCACGAATGTTTTCTTTTTGCTAGTGTATCTTTGTCGTGTACAAGTGAAAGGTGGTTTGTTGTTCGATTTACTAATTTTTTAAAGGATCCATTGCTTATCCTATTATTCCAGATTGGCATTAATGCAAGCTCTTCTAATGCATCGTTGAGATATTTCCTTACAACTGATGTGGTATTCTTATTTATTTCTTGCCAAAGTAACTGAGATATATGGTTATCATGGTCATTTTTGATCCTATACCACGTTTTAATAAATTGGCCTTTTGTTGCAACAACTTGATTATTTAACCCGAACTCCAGTCTAATCTGTGCTGGGGAAGCATTATTTGGGAGGTAGAAGAGAGATTTATATGTTTTTGAAAGAACCTTATTTAACAGTTCTGCATCCTTCCCCATTAATGCCTCACTACCATATGTTATTGTTGGGAGCAATTTAGCCCCTATAATTTTCAAAAGTGGCCGATACGTCAGAGCTCCGAGCGATTTCTGTGCTATCTTGAATGCTGCAGTTAGCGAGTTAGCTTTCCTTTGTATGTCTATTTTTTGTAATTGATAGTTTCCGTTCTGGTCAAATAGTACACCCAGATACTTGTACACTTCTATTTGTTCCAGTTGGGTACTTTCCATATACCATTTGTTTTTTTGTCTCAGTTTTATATTCCTAGTGACCACCATGATTTTTGTTTTGGATTCATTTATTACCATTCCATTTTCTTGTGCATACAAAACTGTTCTGTCAATTAAGCGCCGAAGACCTATTTTAGTGTGGCTTAGATGAATGGCATCATCTGCATACATTAGGTTAGTTATCAGCTTGTCCCCTAGCTTCGGAGGATGTGCGTTGAGTTCATCGAGATATCCTGATAAATATCCTAAAAATAGATTAAAAAGTAGGGGAGCCAACACACATCCCTGCTTTAACCCTTTTGTTACAGGAATCTCCTTAGTTAGTGATCTGCCATCCCCCATCCTTACTTTTACCCAGGTTTTATTGTGTAACAGTTGAATCAGTCTTAATAATTCAAATGGAATGTTTTTTTCAATAAGCTTTTCCACAATAAATTTCTTTGCACACAGTCGAAAGCAGATTTAAAATCTACAAAGCACAGATAGAGGGGCATTTTTTCTCTCAGAGATTTTTCAATTAATAGTGCTAACGCCATAATATTTGTCATTGTTCCAAGTCCCTTAATAAACCAGTTTGATTCAATGGCAAAATCTTGTTTTCTGCTACCCATTCATTTAGTCTAATTAATAATATTCCTGCAAAAAGCTTGGCGTATGTATCTTGTAAAGTGATGAGTCTATATTTCTCCGCAAGCGCCCAGTTGCCTTTCTTAAATATGGGGGAAATTAGAGATCCTCGCCAAGACTCCGGGATGTTACCTGTTTCTATAATTTTGTTGAATACCTTTTCCAAATAGCTCGACCAAAAGACTGGGTTTTCTTTAAAAAGGGCAAATGGTATCCCATTGGGGCCTGGCGCCCCATCTTTCTGCTTCTTTAGTAGTTTTACTAATTGTTCTTTCGAAATTGTAAATTGTTCTTGTGTCTCATCCCATGCTGTAGAGCCCTCTATTACGTTCTCAATCATTTTAGTAGCTCCCTTGCTGTTTAGATGTTTTTCAACCCATTTCAAATTGGAGCTTTAGAGGGAAGAATGCCAAGCTGCCCTCCACTCAAAGTCTAATAACAACAACAAATAGCTTGGCATCAAGAGGGTTCAAATATCAATCCAAGGGCCAACCATTGATAGTAAGAGCAACTTTGTTCCAACCACTGGCAATATGTCCACAAAAATGGCCTGACCCTAAACCTCTTTAATCGTTAATTAAGAAAATCTGCAATACAACCCTTCAAGAACTAACAGAAAGTGTATCACCCCAGCTCACACAAAAGTGATGTGATTCGTGAAAAGAGTGTGAAGAATGAGAAGGCACCTCACGTACGCAACACCAGGAAGGCTGCCAGCTGGTTCTCGCTGGTATGCCCACGTTTTGTCATCATCGGTTGCCAACTCAAAAAAGAAGATAGTGTCCAGTAAAAAGAAAGTTAGAGAACAGAGATAATTTTAGCAGAAAAACTTTGCTGTCCCCATAAACAAAGAGTGAGAATGAAGAAACCCAGTGAATTGCTAAGAACAGGTTGTTCAGAGCAACAATAAAATTGAGATATAAACTCACTATAAAGGTCAAACTCTTTATTCACAACCAGTGAGTTCACTCAAAATAAAAGCACTAAATGTCGCTAACCTTTATAAAGAAGGCCAACATGTTTCATTGCCACTAATCTTTCGGCAATTTCATCAGGGCATGGGGGTTTTTTTGCACTCGTTTAACTGGACATCCACTTTACTGTTTATAGAAGGGCTGTATAAAAAGCAGAAAAGAAGACAAATAGAATGACTATTTTCTATTTATACTTCAATAAAAGTTGGACCAACCATTCATCGATTACACCAAGCTGCTAGTTCCCATACATATATTTACAATATAAAGGCCGAAGACGCTCATACCAGCCTTCACAATGCCAATCGGAATTGTATTTACTTTTCTTTTTCCGATTCCTTAAAATGCGCTGCAACTCTTTGACGTCTGGTTTGATTTAAATTAATTCAAGACGGGCTTGTGTTGAGCCACGGAAGAGGGCTGAAAAAGCTTGTGTGGTTTACGCCGAGCCTTAATTGAGTTCATTCGGCTTCGGAGACAGTCAAAATGAAAGTAACGGTGATGCAAGAGGCAGATAATTGTTAAAATTCGCCATGATGAATTGCAACCCCTTTTTCCACAGTGGAATGGGGCGGCATATATTCGTGGTGTTTACGTCTGGCCGGAGTAAAGTACATTCGGCTTTTAGAGACAGATAAAATGAGACGGATGGTGCTGCTAGGGGGAGAGAATTACCAAAATCGCTGTCTCAAAATGTATACTGTGACTTGATGATGAATTGCAAACCCCCTTTTCCACAGGTGGAACACGCGCTAGTTGCAGCGCATTTTAAGGAATCGGAAAAAGAAAAGTAAATACAATTCCGATTGGCATTGTGAAGGCTGGTATGAGCGTCCTCGGCCTTTATATGGTAAATATATGTATGGGAACTAGCAGCTTGGTGTAATCGATGAATGGTTGGTCCAACTTTTATTGAAGTATAAATAGAAAATAGTCATTCTATTTGTCTTCTTTTCTGCTTTTTATACAGCCCTTCTATAAACAGTAAAGTGGATGTCCAGTTAAACGAGTGCAAAAAAACCCCCATGCCCTGATGAAATTGTCGAAAGATTAGTGGCAATGAAACATGTTGGCCTTCTTTATAAAGGTTAGCGACATTTAGTGCTTTTATTTTGAGTGAACTCACTGGTTGTGAATAAAGAGTTTGACCTTTATAGTGAGTTTATATCTCAATTTTATTGTTGCTCTGAACAACCTGTTCTTAGCAATTCACTGGGTTTCTTCATTCTCACTCTTTGTTTATGGGGACAGCAAAGTTTTTCTGCTAAAATTATCTCTGTTCTCTAACTTTCTTTTTACTGGACACTATCTTCTTTTTTGAGTTGGCAACCGATGATGACAAAACGTGGGCATGCCAGCGAGAACCAGCTGGCAGCCTTCCTGGTGTTGCGTACGTGAGGTGCCTTCTCATTCTTCACACTCTTTTCACGAATCACATCACTTTTGTGTGAGCTGGGGTGATACACTTTCTGTGAGTTCTTGACGGGTTGTATTGCAGATTTTCTTAATTAACGATTAAAGAGGTTTAGGGTCAGGCCAATTTTGTGGACATATTGCCAGTGGTTGGAACAAAGTTGCTCTTACTATCAGTGGTTGGCCCTTGGATTGATATTTGAACCCTCTTGATGCCAAGCTATTTGTTGTAGATGTTTTTCAAGAAAAGTAACCCATTCTTGCTCAGTTAGGGTTGATGAGACTACCAATTTGCTCGGCCGTACTAATTTGTTTATAATATTCCAAAATTCTCTTGAGTTTGCTTGTTTACTTGCATGAAATAATTTAGACCACATTACTTGTTTTGCTTGGTATTTCTCATTCCATATTAGCTTCTTCAAGGATTGATTTAAAGCTTTAAGATTGTTCAAGATTTCATCATTTGTTACTGTGGTTTTTATTTGTCTTCGTATCTTGTTTCGATCTCTTTTTAACTTTGCTATTGTATACGGAAGATTCATATATGAGTCCTTTCCTTCTTCTTTCCATTTTACAATCCTTTTATTGCAGTTAACCTGGGTTTGGGGTTTCACTATTTTCTTAGTGAATTCCACCCACTGTTCGATTGCTGTTTCTGTGGTATTTTCAGTAAAACAGGTCTTAATAATATTCTCAACTTTTTCATTCATACTATCCTTATTCAGTTTAGTCCAAATTAGTTTTTTATAGTTTATAGTTCCAATATACCCTGGCACAGTATGGTACGGTTGGTTAATATTGTGCCTAATGTTAGTATTTATTATCTGCTGACAGTGATCACTATCTCCAACTTTAACTAATCTATACGAATTTATGTTTTGAAATAAATTGAGTGAAACCATTGTATAATCGATCCTAGTACTTGCATTGTGTGCGATATATGTATGTGCGGGGGGTGTATCCTCTTTAAATCGGCCATTAAGGACTCGCAATCCCAATGCTTCTATGTCCTTGATGAATGTTCTACCAATTTGATTTCGTGCTTGGCTATATGTGACACCTTGATAGTCCTGCTGTGGGATTGACCACTGAAGGTCTTGTAATTGTGAGACATCATCCCTATTGAACGGTATTAACAAGTTAAGATTAAAATCTCCAGTCATCACATAGTCCACCAATGGATTTTCTAGGATTAGTTCCAGTAATATGGTATTAAGGATTGCACATATGGTTGCTCTACTTGTTTTTGTTGGATGGATATATACATTGATCATAATCAATGACATATCCTTTTGATCTGAGCTTTTATATTTTAGTTTAACTATAAGTATGTTTTTACTATGTGTAGCAAGTTGCTCGTGTTCAGCTTTTATGGAACTAGAAATAAAGGTTGCTAACCCCCCACTAGGGCGTCCATACCTATGAGTTTTACTTGCATTTTCAAAGTATCCAACATAACCCTCTAATACAAAAGGATTTGTTTCCCAAGTTTCCTGAAGGAATAGAATGTGACAGGGTAATGGAATAGACCTTATTTGTGCATTGGTAATCTTTGTCCCTACTCCGTTTATATTCCATGAACACATTCTCAACTCTGTTACTTCAGTTGAGGGGATTTAAATATTATTCCTTCATTGTTCTATATTACTATGCAAGGCCTGTGCAATCCATTTTTCGTTAATTCGTATGGATTTTTCTATTATGGGAGGTGGTGATGCCTCTCTTGATGTGCTAATGGATCTCCCCCGGGCATTCCTTAATACTGTTCCTTTTTGATTGATATTTTTTTTTCTATTTGGTGCAGATTTGATTCACTAATAAGTGGAGTGGGATAGACTTTCGGCTCCTGCTTTTTGATAGTTATTCCCCAGGCCTTGAATGTTGAGAACTCTTTTAATATTTTCTCTGCTATTGTCATAGATTTTAATGTGACCAGGGTCAGTTCTTTGGTACTGTTCTTATCTGCAATAAATTCAATGGAATTAATATCATCGTTCTTGATGTTGACTAAAGCTGGAATTGATTTAAATAGTCTAAGAATATTCCCTCTGTTCAATGTGTCATATCTACCTCTAGATTCGTATTCAGGTTTAAATATGAGTTGTATTTTCTCGACTGTCAGTAGTTTTTCTTTGTGTATATATTCCATTATATAATTTGTTCTATGTCTAATTAGTTTTTCTCCTTCCCGTTTTTCAATTATCAGGTGGTCCCAGTATGGTAATTTAGTTTTAGGCTCTACTGTTCTTTCTATACTCAAACTTGCTACCTCATTCCTTTTGACTTTCAAACCTGCTTCTATATTCACATTGTGATTCTGATGTTGTTGATCACGTGGATTTATAGTTGTTTTTAATGGCATATCGTCAGTTACTCTATTATTATGATCGTATTTTAGATTGTCCTCTTGGATTCCATCTTCTTCCTTTATTATTTCTGTAATTAACGGTGATTTAATTGTAGTCGTTTGTTTCTTTATTATCACTTCTTGTCCTTTTATGGTTGTTTGTTCCAGTAATGATTCTTTTACAAATATTGGAAATACTTTTTTTGGTTCATTTTTCATTATTAGAGAAGTTCTTTCTTCAATTGCTTTTTCTTGTTGCAATTCATTGTTTTTTGATGTACCATCCATTTTTGTTGATTTCTCATACTTATTATTATTAGGCTTTTGATTTTTCCTTGCTTTGCGTAGTTTTTTCTTTTGTCTTTTTGACATAATATAACCGGTTGGGTCTTGCTCTTTACAGTCATAGTCTGCCTTTGTTTCTGTATTAGTTATTTCCTCTTGTGAGGCATCCATTTGTAGGATTTCTTTTGACATATCTCTTTCATCATGTATATTTCCTTTTTTCAGGGGGATCCTCAATGTTGTTATATCTTCGTTATCCACTTTTAACATACACTTCTTTTCTTCCTTTTTTTCTATTTCCGTATCTTCCCATTTAGATTTCCTTATATTCCCTTCCTGGCCATTTTCTCTTTTTATAGCCTTTTTTGTGTCTTCTATTATGGTATGCAAAACATCAGGTATTGCTACAAGCTTATCCATAAGGGGAGTACAAATACATTCAATGACATTTTTTTGTTGTTCTTTCTGGACTCTAATTATCAGAATTTTTAGCTGTGCAAGTTTGTTATCTATCCCTGAGACTGCATTTGCCATCATTGTTAGTAGGTCTATCTGAATGTCCATCTTGTTCGATTGATATTTTAATGCTTCTAGAGTTAGTGTCGATGTTTGATAGAATATGTCCCAATTTATTCCAACATCCGGGATTATTTTCTCTTTCAGATCACTATCACTATCATTTGACCTTCCATTTTTTTGTTCCGTTCTTAGTGGATAATCCGATATATGGATGGTATTTGCTTTTGTGTGTACATTATCAGTTATTTTATTAGTTGTTGTGGTCTTAATTTCTTCAACTGATAACTGAGGTTTTTTCATAATTTCCACATTTGCTTCTATCGGTGTTACTGGTCGCCTTGATCCCAGCATGCCACTTTTAATCTCCTGTATATCCAATATTTCCAAATCATCTAATCCAATTGATTTTTCATTTTTTGTATCAGGATGGATGGTTATATTTAGGATATCCTGGTCTGAGATTTGGAATTCCTGCTCCTTCCTTTGCAGGTTGCAATCTCCGTTTTGAGGAGTACCTTGGATGATTTGCCTACTGTATCTTTCCGTACTTATCGTACTTATCGGCTTTATTGGGGTTTGTAGTTTATTGTTTTCCATATCTTTATGCATAGTGATAAGAGCACCTGCAGGATCTTTCATAAATTCAAACTTATTATGGATTTTTCCAGATTTCGCGAACATTCTAGCTATTGGGGAAATTAAAGTTTGGTTTGCTCCTGCGATCTTCGCTTTTACCTTTGGCTGTTGTATTTTCTTTGTACGTCTGACCGTTGTTCCCGTTGTTCTCACTCTGCCAGAACGCATATTTCCTTATTTTCTTCCTATAAAGAGCTTTGATTTTGGCGAGGGCGGTATGCACAAGTTCTCTTTCCCCAATGCAATAAACTGGGTGGTATATATACTCTCCTCTGTTTACCACTCAGATTATATACCACTCACCACCTCTCATTCACCCTTCAGCGCTCACCCTACCAGCTCAACTGCCCTATAATAATTGACAGCTGCCTTCCGGGAGGGAGGAGCAGAGAAGCCGAACAGTGTAGCAATTGTAGCACAGGACCTCAATGAGTTGTTGGTGATAGAGGGCACCCTTTGCTATTTCCACCTAGCTCGCCTGGACCAGGTTGTACGGGTTATCTATGCTGTTCATAAGAACTTTCCGTGATTTTCCGAAACCTTTCTCCTCTCCTTCAGCTCCCAGCCTTGCTCCCACAGTACACAGTATGCTGTTCACCGTTCACAGTTCACAAATTCACAATCAGTCGTTTCACAGTCGTTCACAGTTCACAAAACCCAGTCACCCCCAATTTTACTCACTGAGTTTGAGACTGTTGTGGAGAGGAGAGCACCAAGAGAGGAGGCGAGGAGGAGAGCACCAAGCGAGCACCAAACGAGCACCAGGCAAGCACCAAACGAGCACCAGGCGAAGGGGGAGCTGACTCTCCAGCTCCCTGGCTCCCTGGCTCTATTGTCGCGATACTTGCTCCCTTTACAGCTATGTTTTTCTTCAGTTTATTTTGCCGGTTGTGCAACAAGATGCATCAGGTTCCAGACATTTTTTTTATAAAGATTGTAAAGATTGTAAAAATGGAAGAGAGAATTTACTCCTTAGCGCTGCAGCCTCCTATTCGTGTTTTTTTTTTTCTTTTTTCCACCTTCTGGCGTCCTCCTAAATGCCCAGGAACCAGGAACCGGAGAAACCCCAACAACCTCGGCCGCTGCAGAACCACCTCGTCCGCCAAATGCGTGAAGCTCGGTGCGGTGGAGGCAGTAGCGGTGATGGTCAATCCTCCAGGCGCTCGGCGCTCGGCACAGGGGCGCAGGGACAGGGGCAGGGGCCGCAGCAGGCCGCAGCCTCCCCAGACTCCCTGACTCAGACCAGCAATAGCAGCAGCTCACCCAGCCTCGGGCCCCCGCACATACAGCCCAGACGGGCCGCGTCCAACCGACCAACCGACCAGGTCAGAATGGCGAATCCTTGTTCAGAGTGCTCCGTTAGCTCCCTCTAGCGGCAGATTCAAGCCACACACATGTATGTAAATAAACACTTCTAATCACAATTGTAGCCTCTGTGAGAAATGTAACTGTGTTTGTCACATATAGGTGATGGCATGCTAAAGTAAGACTGTGCAGGAGAACCACTAGAGCAATCTGAACACTGAAATGTGATTCATGTTGATGTGACACATACGAGAGGTCCACACTCCTAGGTCAACACACCACAAATTCACCATGCCCATCCCATATGTTGCCTCTGGCATTGTGAACTGCAAGTACACACAAATGCTGAAGCTGTGGCAATCAGCCTACAGGTACAGCATGCCAAGTATTTTCAGATGTGTTGAAACACAGAGGAACCACACCACAAACTGATGCACACCTTTATTACACATACACAACAAGTAAACTAGACATCAGATGCAAGGTACCATCACATTACAGTGATCAAAAAGTCACCAGAAATGGCAGACATGCCACAACCGGGGTGTGTGAGAGGATGCTTCCACGAACCATGAAAGGTTGCACTCTGTGACCGCATTGTGTGTTTCAGAGGTTACATGTCACCAGACAACAGCCAATGGGCCCTGTGAATGACAGATATACAACAGTATTGAAATCACTAAATCACTGCATACATCTACAATACACATTACATGCACAATTTCAACGAGTTGTGAAAAGACCCAAAGAATCATGGCAACACTGATTGTGAGGGCATACTAACGCAAGGGACACATCAATGCAACAATCATGACACGTAGCATGCAGAAACACATATCCTCTCACAGTGCACAACACAGACACATATCAGGTGATGCAAGAATTCTGGACAACACATCACTGTATACTCACAATTAGGAGAAGTTGTTGATGAGCTGAGTCCGGACATCCCCCTCACCCTCATTGTCACTCGCAACATGTCCCAGGCCCGGTTCCTCCAATGCTGGCGGTTGCTGTCCGTCATCATCTTCGATGAGAGGCACCTCCTCCCGCACTGCCATGTTGTGTAGCATGCAACACACAATAAATATCTTGCACACCTTTTCAGGTGCATATTGGAGGGCACCTCCTGTGTGGTCCAGGCAGCGGAATCAGCTTTTCAGGAGTCCAAATGTTCGCTCTATCACCCGCCTGGTCCGCCCATGTGCCTCATTGAAACGTATCTGCGCAGGTGTGACAGGGTTCCTCAGAGGTGTCCGCAACCATAATAATAATAATAATAATACTGATATTTGTAGAGCGCAAACAGCTACCTCACGAGGAGGTGTCCCGGCGCTAAGTGAGCAGAAATCAAAGAAGCAGGAGGCAGGGAGGAATGCTCAGGTTTTCGGCATAAAGAGCCAGGTATTTAAAAGCCTCTTAAAGCTAGATTCTGTTGTGGCAGATTGGATGGCAGAAGGCAGGGCGTTCCAAAGTTTCGCCGTGCCGGCAGAGAAAGACCTGCCCCCAAGTCTGGCTTTTTTTGCTTTTGGGACGAGTAGCTGAAGCTGGAAGTTAGAACGCAAGTGCCTCTCCTGATGGTAGCGGGGGAGTCTGATTTTTAAGTAATTGGGGCAGGTCCCTTTTAGTGCTCTAAACGCTAGGGTAAGAACTTTGAATTTTATTCTACTTGCCACTGGGAGCCAATGCAGCTCGCGCAGATGCGGAGAGACATGCTGTCTGAAAGGAATGTGCTTTATCAGTCTCGCAGCCGCATTCTGTACGATCTGAAGGCGTTGCACCAGATATTTAGGCAGGCCAAGATAAAGGCCATTTTCGTAGTCTAATCTGGAAGTAACTGTCGCATGAACTACCGTTTTGCGACACTCTTCTGGTAGAAAAGAAAGGAACCTACGAAGGTTTCTGAGTTTGTGAAGACATCCACTAGTAACCTGTTGTATGTGAGAGGAAAAAGAGAGATTCTCATCCCATTTTACTCCCAGATTCTTCGCATTGGTTCCAGGGGATGGTGGTGGGCCCATTTCAGGAGGCCACCATAGGTCCGAAGGAGGATAAGTGTTTTTACCAAAGAATATTACCTCCGTTTTACTTGCATTCAATTTTAATTTGTTTGCATTCATCCAGCTGGCCACATCTCGAAGGCAGCCCCTCATTTTGCTAAAAGCTGCCTCCGACACATCCAAATAGGGGAAGACTAATTGCGTATCATCTGCATACGAAATTGTCTTAACCCCCCAATTGGCAATCAGAGTGAAAAGTGGGGCTAGATAAACATTAAAAAGAAGAGGGCTGAGTGCCGACCCCTGAGGGACGCCGCACCAAAGATGTTTTGGCTTAGAGGAAAAGGTGCCCAATGCCACTTTCTGAGAACGATCTGTGAGATAGAAGTGGAGCCAGCTCAGTGCCTTATCTTCCAGACCTATGTCCTTCAGACGTAGCAGCATTCTGCCGTGATCCACCGTATCAAAAGCGGCTGATAGATCCAGGAGCACCAGCATAGCTGATGCTCCTGAATCTAAGGACCACCTGATCGATTCGGCTACCTCAATAAGGGCGGTCTCGGTGCTGAAACCGGACCTGAAACCTGACTGTGTTTCATGAAGAATCCCTTTATCCTCAATAAAGCTGTTCAATTGTCGTTGTATCAGCTTTTCGAGCATTTTACCTGGGGCTGCCAATAAGGAGATTGGGCGGAGATTACTTAGATCATCGGGAGCACCATTGGGCTTCTTTTTCAGAGGGAGAAGTGTGGCATGTTTCCAACACTCAGGAAACGTACCTGTTTCAATGGATGTATTCCATATATGTAGGAGTGGTACTACAATAGCGTCCGACATCATTTTCCAGAGCTTAGGTGGGCAGGGGTCATCAGGGGCCCCTGATTTGCATTTTTGTATTTCCTTCAATGCTTCAGGGAGGGGGATAGGATGAAATTGAGATAAGGAAAGGGAGGGCAGCTCATTCTTTGTCATGTCTGCCATAACTGTGGGCTCAGGGCTCGTGAAGGTGTTATACACTTTCATAATTTTTTTGTCAAAGAAGTCCGAGATGTCTTCGCAGAGTCTCGCCGACGGGATAACTTCAGTCTCAATAGCCCTAGGTTTAAAAAAAGATTGAACAATCTTAAAGACTTCTTTACTTGATTGCTCCGCTAGATGAATGGAGTTCACAATGAATAGTTTTTTAGCTTTTTTTATGGATTGATGGAGACCGTGTAGAGCTTTTTTATAGCAAGTTTTTGCTGAATCACAATAGTTTACTCCCCAAAGGCGCTCCAGCCTTTTACAGTTGCTTTTTTCAGCCATCAGCTCTTTGGAGAACCAGGGGGCGGAGGGGGATTCTCTGCGTGACGTGGCAGTTTTTGCAGGAGCGATGGATTCCACTGTATTGCCTATCCAGTGATTCAATGTCACAGCATCAGAGTTGACGTCTTTCGTCAGGGCTAAGGGGGCAACACTGAGGGCAGGGCATAGGGTGTTGGCTGATATATTATCCCAATTTCTACGCACATAAGAGCGTTTACCCCTTGTCTGGCAGTGGGATGGAAAAGAGATTAAAAAGGGAATTAAAAAGTGATCCGTCCATAGCAGTGGTTGCGGAGTCTTAGTTGTCGTATCCAATATGTTGGAAAAAATTAAATCCAGCGTATGGCCTGACCGATGTGTAGGTCCAGAAATGATTTGAGTGAGGTTAGCAGCTTGCAACGTATTGATAAGTTGAGTGGCCTGGGGGCAGTCAGGTCTATCCGCATGGACATTGAAATCACCTGTATAATATAGTGTGGGTGGGCAAGAGAACTTTGGACTATGACGTCCATAAGTTCACACGTATTTGTCGAGGAGCAATCTGGGGGTCTGTAGATAATCGGGCCGGCTAGAGAAAGTTGGGGGTTTATTTGAAGGCAGAAGTGTAACCACCCTATATGCCAAAGATAGTGGTAGGTGTAGAGGACGCCAATATGTATTTATCCTTGAAGATAATAGCCACTCCGCCGCCCCTTCTATCCTCCTCTCTGTTCGAAAAGCTGATTTTGAAGCCCGGCGGGATAGCCAGAGTAATGGAGGCCAGATTGTCTTCCTTAAGCCATGTTTCTGTGAGGAATAAGGCGTCCCACTCAGAATCCGCCATTAGCAGCCAGATATCATAAGCATGCCTAGGGAGGGATCTGCAATTCAGTAGTCCAGCTCTAAAAAGAGAAGCAGAGGATTTCGCCGTGCGGCTACTTTTAGTGTTTAAGAAAACATTATTTAGAGACGAGCCATCACTGAGTGTTTTGCAACAGAGCAAGCAAGATGGCGGTAAGTCAGAATTGGTCAGGTCAAACCTGGTCGCCTGACAGGGTTTATCTGTGTTCAGCGCCATTAGTTCCGACTTGGACCAGACTATCCTCTTAGTATCTAAGCGCTCACCAGCAGCGTAGCTGGCGCTGGCCGCGGTCTGGTCACGGACGGGCGCAGACGAGCTTGCCTTAGGCGCGCCTTCGGCGCGCAAACGGTGCGCCCGCTGCGCTCATCCGCTGCGCGTTCGGAAAATGCACATTTTTATATTGTGAGGGGGTGTGGCCTGAGGGTGGTGGGCGTGGCCTCAGTGTTCCCCGGTAATGGCGGCAAAAGTAAACAGTTTCCCTCGTCAGCGCGAAGGTCCGCTGCGGGAGGGTGCACGGGGAGAATGGCAGGTAAGTTTTAAAAACACACAATTATAGCAGCAAATAGTTTAAAATTATAGCAGCAAATAGTTAAAAACCACAGCGTTTCTCCCGGCTTCCGCCTCAGGAGGTTGACAGTGCTCTAATCGCGCTCGTAGTCAGCGCGCCTTAAGAGCTGGATGCGGGGGGCGTGGCCTGAGGGTGGTGGGCATGGCCTCAGTGTTCCCCGGTAATGGCGGCAAAAGTAAACAGTTTCCCTCGTCAGCGCGAAGGTCCGCTGCGCGAGGGTGCACGGGGAGAATGGCAGGTAAGTTTTAAAAACACACAATTATAGCAGCAAATAGTTTAAAATTATAGCAGCAAATAGTTAAAAACCACAGCGTTTCTCCCGGCTTCCGCCTCAGGAGGTTGACAGTGCTCTCCATGGCATGTTGGGGTACCCGGAGTCACCTGCATAAAAACAGCAAAACATGTAATGGATCAGGAAAGAGCGTGTAATACTAAGATACTTAAAACACGTAAGGTAAAGTGCAATTACTCGCCAACTAGCCAGGCACGCAGGTTCTGCAGCTGTGACATCATATGTGGTATCCTGCTATTCTGCATGACGTAGGCGTTGTGTGCTGAACCAGGGAAACGGACACAGAGATGTGAAATTGTCATGTCCACAAGACCTACCACTAGGGCATTAATAGAGTGAAAATGTTTACGGTTGCGGTAAACCTGCTCATGTGCCTGTGGTGGTACCAAAGACACATGTGTCCCATCAATTGAGTCAATGACATTTGGCATTCCTCCCAAGGCATAGAAATAGGCCTTTAGGGCTGGCATTTGTTGTCGGTTTGGGAATTGGATGTATTGGTCCTGATACAACAACATTGCCTCCAAAACATCACGGAGAACATGACTGAACATAGTCTGTGACATCCCACCAGCACCAGCCACTGTGTATTGGAATGTTCCTGTGGCAAAAAAATGTAGGGCTGCCATCACCTTCACCTTTGTGATCAGCGCAGTTGGATACGCACGGCCAGATTGTAAATGTGGGGCCAACTGCTTCTCCAAATCCTCTATCAGCTGGCGTGTGAAGCGGTACCGTCTGATGCAGTCACGTTCAACCATGGTTGCAAGGTCTGGGAAGGGTCTGTGGACATTAGGTCTCCTGCAAGACATAGGGAATCAAAGAAAGTATTTCAGTTCCCGAGCCTCTGTGGCTATGACCATGCCAAATACCACATGAACCATCACATCAGGACACAATTGAGTCAGGTGTGTGCAATTCAGCATGGACACATATGCCAGCCATGTGCCCCTCACCTAACCTGTCAGCTCCACATAGCGACATAACAAGTGCCATGCTGTGCTGTCGCCAACAAGTGGGCCCTGTCATACTACATCTGAACATATGTCACATACCAAACACACACCTCAATTACTAGTGAGGATAGTTGTGTTGTCAAAATGACAGGGGACTGGCAGTAACACACAAGGGGAACATGTATTGCAACATGGACACAGTCACCATGTAATGTCTGATGTACACGTTCCAACACAAATATGACACACACAGGACGTGCAAACAGGCTTGTCTGCATGGCAAACGTGGATGTCTGTGACACATATGCACAACACCAACTCACATGCCCAAATCTGATGGAGGTTGGGGGGATTAACAACTCCCAGATACAAATATGTCCATGTTCCCAGCATTATACGCAAATACTCATGATGTACCACACACAGCAGGCCGAGGGCCACACATGACATATCATATGCAATGTCGGGGCCATGTGACATGGCAATACAAAATGTGCCCTAAGAACTGTGCACAGGCCACGTGTGTTGACCAGCAAAGTCCTCAAGCACAGTAGGGAGGTGCATCAGACACAATGCCTTTTTGTGAAAAATTTAACATGGCACATCATGGTAGTGTCTTCCATATTGTGCACATCAAACATGAAATGTGTACACATGTACACCCACATGTCATGAAGCATGAATAGTGAATGCCAGTACTGTGTCACAGGCTATCACTGTGTTGTGCAGCCCCTCAGTCCATGTCAAAACATTGCGGTTGGCAGCCTCTGACAATTGTATGCAATGGTCACACTGGCGTGTGCGATTCTGAATGACGCGTCGGACACTTGGGGACCAAGGCACATGCACGCCTTGGTCATAGACTGTAAAAGGTGTCAATGCAGGTGCGATTTGAAGCGACGCGTCGGACACTTGGGGACCAAGGCGCACGCACGCCTTGGTCATAGACTGTAAAGGGTGTCAATGAGGGTCTGATTTGAAGCGACGCGTCGGACACTTGGGGACCAAAGCGTACGCACGCCTTGGTCATAGACTGTAAAGGGTGTCAATGCGGGTGCGATTTGAAGCGATGCGTCACACACTTGGGGACCAAGGCGTACGCACGCCTTGGTCATAGACTGTAAAGGGTGTCAATGCGGGTGCGAATTGAAGCGACGCGTAGGACGCCTAGAATCCAAGGCGTATGCAAGCATTGGCTAATGGCTGTCATGGAGACAAGCCTTTTGTTTTGCTACGTGTATGACTCGTGTGCTGCCAGATTCAGTTGGGCCAATGCAACAATATTGATAATTCAATGGTGTCATGATGCTGAAAGTTTGAACGAGACGGAAGGCGTGTCCGATGCATTCAAAGTCATGGATTGGGCAAATTCGGATAATGCGAACAAGTCTGACCTATCTCTTTTGCCGCATCTAACAGATACTGCCTCTGTAGCACAGATATAAGGCTGTCTGTTCCCCAGAGACTGCACTTGCTTGCACTACATGCCACAGGACTGCATTTGTTCACACCACTGCTGCTGTCTCTGCATCCTCTGTATCCCACAATGGCATGTACTGTGGAGAGGGCCCCAGCATTCACTGAGGAAGAGAATCAGGCCCTGCTAGACAGCCTCCTCCCACAGTACTGCAAGCTGTATGGGAAACCAGGGGAGCAGGTGAGTGTGGAGTCCACTGCCTTGGCATTTGTCCATGTAGTATGACTGGAACTACTACCATAGTGCTCACCAAGGGCAACCATGCACACTGAGTACGTTTAATATTCAGTGTGTGCTGATGCATGTTCACAGCTGGCAATGTTTCAGATTGACATACTGTCCTTCGTCCATATTTAAATGTGTTTATGTGTGACATGCAATTGACTAATAGTGACACTTCCTGACGTGCAAAAGCTAGCACTGATGAAGAGGGGAATGTGACAATGTCTGCCATTCCAGCCATCTCAGCAACCAATAACTGTAAGGGCAACTATGAACTGCTGCAATATACCAGACATGTAAGGGTACTAATCTGCAAGAGGACCTCATGGTGGTTTGGCAATAAGAAATTGCCAGTTCATTGCAGTGAGATAGTTGGTGGAGGGTTGCACCACAGCTGCACACCCCAGACCCCAGATCTCCTCATCAGCTGTGTTGCAGATACCGAGCTGTATGGTTGGCTGCGACACTTAGGCAAATACCAGTCACCCCCCGTAGCAAATGTGGTGACTCAATTGATATGTTGTTGTTGGCAGTTTTCACTAATCAATGCGGCTCATGCAATCTAGGGAGAGGCTGGTGAGGGGGTGTAAGTGGAGTGGCCCATGTGATTGGTCTACCCGTGCTGGTACACATCCTGTGCAACTCTGTGTCTCACAGTGTCTGGTCTGAGCAGTGAGTGGGTGTCCACCCTGAGGCCATTGGTCTGCCAGCACTGCCATGTCATAAATTTGGGTTTGCACACAGGACAACTGACCATTACCATAGTTGCATTACCTGTATACATGATATGCACTGCCAAGTTATACATGTGTGTACAACTATGTGGTTGGTTACATGGGGCATGTGTAGTGATGTTGTGTCACATTGTCATCCTCACAGGTCACTGTCTATGAGAAGAATGCAATTTGGCAGGCCATTGCACGGGCAGTTAGGTCGGTGAGGGTCAACAGATGCCGTATTCACCACTGCCAGAAGAGGTGGCAGGACCTTCGTGGCTGGACCCGGAGGTTAGCAAGGGTTCAGCTGAAGCTGTTGCCTCCTCGCAGGAGGGGCGGATGCCAGAACCTGACCCCCCACATTCTACGGATCCTGGCGGTGGTCTTTCCAGACCTGGATGGGCAGTTGAAGGCCAGACAGCAGCAAGGAGTGGGTAAGTCCATGCATTGTAGGTGTATTTGGTTTAACCTGCAGTTTGCACTCCTTCAGCCAAGTTACAGTCACACAGTCAGTCTGTCAGCTCAGACAAGTCCCATGTGGCTATATTTGGTGATGCCTCATTCACATCTGATGCCCAGGTGTGTCCCTTCCACTCTTTCAAATGTGTCACTTGGGTTGTGTGTGTTTACTGTTGTCCAAGAGAATGTGGCCAGCAACATCAGCTAAGTGTACATAGATTTGAGCTACATGGGTGAGGCTAATCAGGGACTTGTGTCAGATCATTAATGGATTATTAACATGTGCTCTGTGTGTGATCAATATCTCTGCACTAGTTGCTGTTGTGGCTTAGCATGGGAGTGTGAGGTATTGCCACACACACATGCAGCAGGCATGCACAATCGTGACACCTCAGACATTTGATGTGTATGAGTTCCAGCAAATGCATGGTCATCGGCATTGTGCTCCTGTTAATCCCATGTATCACATGACCCATGGACAGGTCTGCCTCTCCGGTCACCTGAGTCACTATGGCCTCCTATTCGTGTGTGTCAGCCAACACTTCCATCATTGTGAACGTTTAATATCATGTGTGATTCTGTGTGAAGCTGGCCTGCCATAGCTTTTTGTATCTCAGCGGTCTGCTATATGTTTGTCATGGATAGACATCTGCCATGTGACTATTGGTTCTGCACACAGGGTTTGTGTCAGCTGATTTACTATGTACTTGTGATGTCCTCTGTGATCAGGTATACAGGGTTGTAGACTCGCAAACTGTGATGTGTCATGTTGCTTCTCTGGCTTTATCATATTCTATCAAATGTGTGTAGCATGTGGTGACCATGTATACATGTGCACTACTGGAGCTCCATTCACAGTGCAAACATTAGTGTGAAACGTTGCTGAATGTGGACTTGCCACGCACTGCCCCTGTGACAGTAGTCAGTACTGATTGATGTGCCAGACAGGCCTGTGGTCTCATGTTACACACTAATATCTGGGGCATGCTGTATTGTGACATGTGTCTTGTACTGCAGCCAGAGTGTGCTTGCTTTACATTTCAAGACAGGGGCTGGAATGGTGTCTGGTGATGGAAGTATGTTCATCATATCAACAATGAGGTCATGCCATCACAAATGCATTTCCGAAAGCTGAGTCACTGGCCTGGAATGTGACGTGTGTCAGAACACATGACAGTAACGATCAGAGCAGATCAGAGTACTGGTTAGTCTGGTAATGGCTTCACATGCGCTGTCCCACGTCATACATACTATGAGCTAATGGGTCCATTGTCATCATGGGTACTAAGGGCATGGTTCACTGGCAGGCTCATAGGTGCCAGGTTCACCTAGGCGTGTTAGATTGTGATGCGGTTGTTAAATGATGCCAGGGGTTGCTCAGTGATGTGTTGCATTTAAGGTAATGTGTCCAGTTAATACAGGTGGCTGATGTGAATCTGTTTTTCCTCCTTGTTCACAGCATCATCAACAGACACTGGAGGGGACAGCTTCACGGACCGTGAGGAGGGGCGCAGCCAGATTGGTTCCACTGTGGAGGAGTCTGAGGGAGCCAGTGGCACAGAGGGTGAGGGGAGCCAGACTGAGGGCGAGTCAACAGCCACTACATCTGCTGCGGACGATGAAGGCTTAAGTGATGATTCCCTGGAGGAGGCGGGTGTGCCAACAGAAGAGAACACTAACAGCGGGTCTGTCCCCGTCACCTCCACACCCTCCCAGTTTGAAGGACTGGGCTATTCTAAGGCCCAGCGGTGCCAGGGGACAACACCTGAAACCTTCGTGGGTTACCTGTTCCGGTGTACAAAACACAGAGACACGGGACACCTCCTGCGACGTCAAAGATCAGCGTTTATTTACTGCAGGGATACAGAAATCGCAAGAAGTACACAACGTGTAGGTTCTGAGAGACTGCTTCAAATTGCACAAGTGGACCGCTCCTTTTATACACATTTTCGTCATTGCACAACATGACGAACAAAAGGTTACAACTCAGTTCACACAGTAAACTTCAAAAGGGTCGCATTCATGTTTCAGAATCCCGGAACATAATTACAGCAACATTGCCGGTTCCCAACTGTAAAAGCACATTATCCCCACATTAAGCACATTCCATTCTGACTGTAAACGAATTAGGAGAAGGGACAGAAACAGATGCAAAGGAAAAACAAGGATGCACAACAGATTGGAAAAAGAGTGTAAAGAGCAATATCGGAAACTCGATTGCAGGATCAAAGGACTCGTGCCTAATGCATGCATGACTGAAACAATAGACTGGCACGGCAAGATGAGCCTCGAGCGGAGCCATCTGCCTTTGCCGTGTCATCCCCCTCATCATGAAAACACCTTCAAAGGAACACGTGTCCTCCGCAAAAACTTGGGAATCCCAGGGTCACAAAGCGGACAAGGTCCGTTCGCTGGCTACTTGAGGGCAAGAAACAAAATGGATGCCGCATCTAAAATGGAACCCGAGGGTTCAGATGGACATACCCAGGAATGAGACGAACCGTACATAGTAGCGTAGCGAAAACGCGTACATCCACTAAACTCGTCATTTGCGGTTCGTAGATACCGAACTCGTCCATATCCGAACACACCCAAAAAGTGCCATTACGATTCTCACGGAACCTAAGATGCTCCTTTTGCCCTCATGTAGGCAAGCACTAGTCGAGATCAGAATCGATTTCGATATTCATCAAATCGTTCAGTTGTTGCTGGAACATCATTCTATCCATCAATGTCTCCTTGGTAACAGATGGCCGTCTTATACACGTTGTGGCACAAAGGCCACATAAGGCAGGACCACACTGCACACAAAGACAACACGTGAACAAAAACGCTACAACAACCCCTACGATCATCAGAATCTTCCAACCCCAAGTTGATATCAGGCCCCAAAACCATCCTAGAAGTGTCCAACCACCTTCGTCCACGTGTATGGACTCGGAGATCTTATGTAACTTCGAGATGGCTTGGTAAACAGTTGGAGCGTTGTCAGGGATGAAAATGCAACAGCTCGAATGGATCACTTTGCACACACCACCTCTATCTGCAAGAACAACGTCTAGAACCATACGGTTCTGCAACGTCATAAGTCTATCCGCCTGAAGTTCTGCTGTTAAATTACCAAGAGCACTTGCAGTTATGTTAGCAGTCGACTCTACCACACGGGTCAACTGTCTCAGGTTCCTACTATTAACCATAAGTCCCCAAAACGGCAAGAAACTATTAAAGAAGTCTCCTGCTTCTTGACTGGCAGTGTCCTCTTCACTAATAACGCCTCTCATAACTCTAGTCTTGTGATAGTCTGAGGCAACTGTAAAAGTTGGTGTCAAAAGATTCGCAATATAACAGGTACCCGAGAAGTCACGGGGCAACCATGTATATGCACGTTCATAACATACGAAATAGGTACCCTTGGCAGTCAAGAAAACAGGGGAAGAGAGCATCGGTAGAACATACGTATCAGTACAAGCACTCTTCCCAAGTTGTGCTCTCGGATTTCGACCAAGACCTTTCAAGCAGAAGTTACCGAGGTGGGGTACGATCCATATTGGAGACGAGATCTTAAGCTGTCTATCACCCACTGACATACTATACTCAGCCTCACTCAGATCTTTATAGGCTTGCACCTCTTCATCTGGAATAAGCGATGCATCAAAAATATCTCTATCTAAATCAGCAATCGCTATCGCCAAAGGCTTGTGGTACGGACCAGGACCGAAGTTTGCAGAGCGTGGCTCTCGACTGGGGTAGGAATCTAGTGCACTACGGAACATAGTTTGGAATGCTCGAGCTGACCCTTGGGAGCTATAAGGAAGAACCAAATACGGAATACCCCTATCCATGGTATGTGGCATTAACCCGCACACCCAACAATTGGTAGTATTCATCACCAACTGATGCTGATGTAGGAGTTGAACGAAGGAATTATTCATGAATTCCGCACGTCTAACCTGTTCATGTTGGGGCAGAGGATGAAAGGAATGTGGAGAAACAGTGGTAATAGAACTTAGTTTAGGAGAAAAAGTAGGTGAAATGGAAGGCAATAACGACTGTATTCCAAAATACACTCCACACACCAATAGCATAGATACAGTCAGAAACAGCAGGAATACCTGAAACAAAAAACATTTTGTTCGTATAATCTTATGCAATTTTGATCTTTGCGCCGACATCCTTTCTACTTCCAACAGCTTAGAGAATGCCATCCTCTAAAAACCGTCCGTGACGTCCTTGACGCACTTCGTTCTGAGTAGCGATTATCAATTCCCAGGAGTTCCCAGGAGTCGACAAAAAGTAACCGACCTAGTGTCAGGAACCTGCTAAACAGAAAGGAGTACCCGCACGGCCCTACGGTTAACCCGGATGATAGGTTTTCTTAAACAAACACTCAACTTAATAAAAATCTCTTAGCTGTAAAGAGCACACATAAAAAGGAACTCAAAAATCAGAAAAGGATGTAATTGTTCTTAATGTTCGTGGCAACAGTAAAGGAAAATATAAGAAAAATTTTATTAGTCTTAGTCACGTGGGCGAAGAAAATATCGATTTCTTCCAGGTCGAGTCTGCTCTTCAAATAATTGTTCAACTGGTGAAACAGTGTTCAGTCGATCAGATGACAATGCAGACCTTGAGTTCTCCAAAACTGATGGCTCAACAGATGTGTCTGGCTGCAATGAATTTGTCTCTTACAGGTTGAGCATCACTAAACGGCACAAAGCATAGAGGGGTCTCGGTTTCCGTTGCCGCAATACCAGTTCTCACCCAACTGTCTGCTGGTGAAGGGATCGGAACCTTCTTGGTATGGGTGGCGTGCACCCAGTTCTTCCTGCCTTCCAACCGAACTGCAGTCCTTGTAGCCAGCAGCACTTGGAAGGGACCCACAAATCTCGGCTCCAGGTTACGTTTTCTACCAAAATTGCGGGTAACAACCCAGTCACCCGGTTGAAGCCGATGTCCAGGACACTCTGTCTGTGCCGGTAAAGCTTCAAAGACCTGTTGATGAATTAACCTCAGTTTAGCAGTCAGATCATGAAGATAATCAATTAGCATTGGATACTCAAGACTATCAAAGGCCTTAGGCCTCGGGACTCCCCAAATGTTCGCAGGGCGGCCGAACACAATCTCATATGGGCTGAGCCCTACTCGAGAGTGCACAGTCACTCTGGTTGATAAGAGAGCCAGAGGCAAGGCATCAGGCCATGACAAACCAGTCGTAGCTTGTATCTTCGCAAGTTTCAGCTTCAGAGTACCATTGTACCCTTCAACCAAACCCGCTGCCTGGGGATGATTGGCGCTATGGAATTTCTGTCGAATTCCAAGGCCCTTACACACACTCTGCATCACGCTTCCCACAAACTCGCTTCCGTTATCTGACCACACAATCCGTGGCATTCCATTCCGAGGAAAGTATTCCTTCAGTAGGACTTTCGCTGTGGACAGGGCAGTATTATCCTTAAGAGGATAGGCCTCGATCCATCTGGAGAACGCACAAACCACAACCAAAACGTACTTCAGATTATTGCATCTCTCCATATGGATGAAGTCCAGTTGGATAACCTCAAAGGGACAGGCAGGAGGAGCAAAATGACCGGGTGGAGTGGGGGTGCCCTTGCCAGGATTATGCATCAAACATACCATACAACTCTTAACCACCCTCTCAGCACATTTAGCAATACCATCGTTCTTCCATACAGGGGACAATAACTTACATATACCTTTCGCACTAATGTGTGACAAGCCGTGAGCCATAGTCACAACAGCTAGAACATATGCATCCGGTAACATCCACCTCTGATATTCTGACAAGTCAACCCAACATCCATGCGTGTCTAACTTTCCCGTGCTTTCTTTCCACTTGATCTTTTCAGTTTCAGTGGCCTCATTCTGAATTGCTTTCACGCTCTCAACAGTGTCTTCACACATACCAGTCTCCGTCGGCCACCTCACTGAACTCGTAACATACATTCGGGTTACAAGATTCTTAGCCGTTTCTTTAGCAATCTCATCCGCAAATGCATTACCACGACCAACGTCATCCGTAACCTTTCGATGCGCACTACATTTAATGATCGCCACCTGTTTAGGCAATGTAAGTGCATCCAAAAGATCGTTCACGAGCTGTCCGTGTTGGATCTTCGTACCATGCGATGTCATAAATCCTCTTTCTCTCCACAATCGACCAAATCTGTGTGCAACACCAAACGCATACTGACTGTCGGTAAACACATTCACTCGCTTTCCCTTAGATAAAACACACGCTCTTGTCAACGCAATCAATTCTGCCGCTTGCGCTGAATTCTGACTCAATCTCGCAGTTTCCACAACCGTGCTCAACGTCACTACAGCATACGCAGTCGTCACATCACCATTCAGCAACTTAAAACATGAACCATCAACATACAAAGTGCCATCGGGGTCTGTCAATGGAGTGTTTTTCAGGTCCACCCGACCCTTCGTTTCTTCCTCAGTTCGTAAATAACAATCATGTGGTGGTACATCATCTGATTCCATATTAGTCGGCAACAATGTCGCCGGATTCAGCACATTACAATGCTTGATCTGTATATGACTTGCCAAAAGTGTCAACTCATACCCGGACAACCTTGCACTCGTCAGATGTTGAGTTTTTGTCCGATTCAGGAGAGTGTCAACTGCATGCGGAACCATCACTATGAGCATATTATCCATGACCAGACCTGCGGATTGTCGAATAGACACCGCAGCTGCCGCTGTCGCTCTCAAGCAACTTGGCAACGCTCTAGCTACCGGGTCTAAAGTCGCGGAAAAATACGCACATGGACGCTGCTTACCACCAAATTGTTGCGTCAAAACACTCAACGCACAACCTTCTCTCTCGTGAACGTATAGTGTAAATGGCTTACTGTAATCAGGAGTACCTAACACAGGAGCCGAACACAGCGCATCACGTAGTTCAGAAAAACTTTTCTGACATTCTTCCGTCCATGGCAAAGGAGTCAAAACATCCTTGCACGTGAGAGCTATCAATGGCTTCGCTAACAATGAAAAGTTCGGAATCCACTGCCTGCAGTATGACGTGATACCGAGAAAGGCACGCACATCTCTCTGAGTTATTGGCACAGTCATTCGAGCAATTGCTGCGATTCTTTCAGGGGTCAACCTTCTTCTCGCCTTTGACAATAAGTGACCTAGATAGGTTACTTCTTGACAACAATATTGTAGTTTAGAAGGTGACACTTTGTGATGTAAGTCACATAGATGCTGTAACAGTGATACTGTAGCAGTTCTACAAATCTGTTCAGTGTCAGCAGCTACCAACAGATCATCAACGTACTGAATCAAGGCCGCACCAGCCGGTAACACAAACGCATCAACTTGACTCTTAAGAGCTTGGCTGTAGATCGATGGACTCTCACAGTAGCCCTGAGGTGCGCGTTTGAACCTGAAGCTGCGACCACCTAATGAGAAACCGAATAGATCTCTGCTTTCCTCAGCAATTGGAATGCTAAAGAAAGCATTCTTCAGATCAATTACCGAGAACCATGAGGCAGAAGCTGGAATCAGAGTCAGCAAAGCCGTAATGTCAGGCACCACGGGAAACTGTGGAATAACAATTTTATTTACCTCCCTTAAATCAATAACAAAATGATACACAGGAGGCTTGGATGGATCAGTTCGTTTCAAAATAGGTAACACAGGACTATTACACACGTTACCCCGAGTTTCTTCAATGACATCTTTATCGATCAAATCGTAAATGATCGCTAATAGTGCTCGTTCTCCATCAAGAGAGATACGATACTAGGGAATGCGCGGCAACCGCACATTTGATTTCAATTGAACAACATAAGGTGGGATATCCAACAGGCCTACGTCATTGGGACCTGTCGCCCACAAAGACTCAGGAAGAGAACTCAATTCTGGTGGGAGCTTATCAGTCGACAAATACATAGGAGAGATCACTCTCTGACCCAACGTAAGCTCCACTCCCGCGGGAGAACAGTACAAAGTCGCATATAACCGCTTCAACAAATCGAGGCCCAAAAGATTCTCACCACAACCAGTAGTCAAAATCAAAGGAGCTTCTAACTCACGAGACCCAATCGTAAGGGGCAAAGGGCTAGAAACTGGATTGCTAACGGGGGCGCCAGAGAATCCAACGGAAACATTAGTTAAGCCAGACAAAGGCGCGCCAGGGAGTTTTGAATGCATGATGAAACTTTTCGCTGCACCAGTGTCCAACAGAAAAGGCTCAACTACGCCCAATGTGGTAACTGCGACATAAGGCCCTCTCTGATCAACCGGAACTGATACTACTCCCTTTCTTTGTCTATGGCTGTCCTAGTAATTACCGTCAGCATCAACATCATGCTCGACATATTAGTCGTCCACATGATACTGTGCAGATCTACCAGACGATGGATCGCGCCGATCAAAGCAATTTTGCGAGTCTGCTGAAGTGGCAAAACGCCCAGTCTGATTCTGAGTAACACCACGACCTCTACCATGTGACGCTTGTTGAGGACCATTACGACCTCCTCGAGCCGAAACACCATTGTTTCGGTCACGCAAAACTGGACAAGCAAACTTCAAATGCCCTCACCCCTACAATATGCGCATTGATTATACCCCAACATAGAGCGAGGTGTAGAGGAGTCAGTACGCGACTGCGATCTAGAAAATTGCGATTATAATCGATTTGGCTGTTGCGAGTCATTTTGATTCGAGCGCGGAGGATACGCTTGCTGCAATAAGACCTTAGTTTTAAGATCCTTCGTTTTCTTATCTGCGCGTTCGCTTTCTTCTTTCTCTCTATTTTCGTAGTATTGGGCCGTGGCTAATATCTGAGCAGTAGTAGAAACGGCCCACGAACTTTCAGAATTCTTCAACTTGTTGCTTAGTTCAGGGAACAAATTCGATACAAATTTATCAACGAACAATCGCTGACCTCCCTCAGAGCTCATATCCTGACCACTATGATCGATAAATGCCTCCTCAAATCTCGTAAAGAAATTGGAGACACTCTCGCCCTTCTTTTGTTTGCACGCAGACAATTTGTCCCAATTAACGCGTATTGCTGGCATAAGTGTCTTCATAAGTGTAATTATCCTCTGGGGCAGATTCTCAATGATCTGTTCAGGTTTAGCCCCACCAACTTGCTGGGCGTCAGCCGCCGCAAGAGCAGCCCAATCACCGTCTAACTCAGCTGCGTGATTCTCTTGACGGATTTTCGCCCAAATCGGTTGAGGCACTACGTTACCAAACAACATGTCGATATCGGCAAGGTTCATGACAGTAGCATCCACTAATTGGGACAACTCCTTATAATAACCTGCAGGATTCTTGCGGGGGTCAGGCAAAGTTTGCTTTACCTGCAAAACTTCCGATCGCTTCCACGGGAGGTGTATCCAAACTCTCTGAAAGTGTGGTAGAACAACAGGATTAGCAGCAGGATCACCTGGCATCCATACTGGGGGAACTTCCCGCATAGGATACTGACCAGGTTGAGCCGTCCGCTCCTCAGTTTCGTCCTTAAACAATGCTCGAGGTTTTACTGTAGATCGAAAAGATAACAGACGCTCTAAAGCACGTCGGACATTACCACCCACAATCATACCAGTCGAAAACTGATTCTGAAGTTCAGTGATCTCGGGCGGTACATTGTCTACCTCCTCATTATCCCACTCTTCTCTCAAGGATTTACACATTTCCTCGAACACGAATCTTTGTGTGGGCTCATTGAACTGGGAAAATGTCTCAAAAACTATACGCGAAGTGTACTTCGCAGGATGCCTAATCCATTTACGCGCCATTTTCACTAACGACTCACGTTCCCTACCATCAGGAATTTGACTGCGCCTCTGAGCGACATCAGAAAGATCAGACCCGAGTATTGGTCCGAAAAGTGGAGAATAGAGATTAGCGACAGCATTAAATATACGACTACGAACGGAAGGAGAAGAAGAAGGAAGCACAGGAGCAACGACATTAGGGGTAAACGTAGAAGCAGTAGCGGTAGTCGGGATAACGGGAGTAGTAGCAAGATTGGGCTGATGAGATACTGGCAAAGGAGCAGTAGGAAAAAGAGCGGGTAAAGGAGGATGAACAATTTGTGGCACAAGGGGATTCGGAAGAACAGGAGGAACGACAGGCTGACCTGCAGCCGCCAGAACAACAGGTTGAGGAACAGGAGGAATCACAGGACCCACAGTATCTGGTGCATAGGGAGGTGGTGATTTCAATAGATAAGACAATATGGGATCTTCTACCGCTTCTTCTCCCGTCTTATCAGGACTAGACGGTAAAACCGGATAACATTTATCCACCGCCATCTGATGAAGTCTAGCACAAACTTCCTGCTCCTTCTCGTCTTTGTCTCGCTGATACTGTTCTGCCTTTCGCATCACCGTAATAACACCTTCTCTCTTATTTTTCTTAATCTGTTTGATTTCTTTCTGCTTGGCCTCTTTACGCCATAACCGAAAGGAATCAAACATTGCCGGCCTAACCTTCTTTTTAAACAATTTAGCTTCAAGATTATCTAATATTGCTGTTTCGAAACTACCATGTGATGGCCAACTAAGAACACCATCATTTTTAGTGTAACGAATCCAATATTCATTGTATACAATAGGACCTACTCCGTGGCGACTATAGAGCTCATAAATTGGAGTTCCAACTGGAGGTATCGGACATGAATCCTCCAGTCGGGAATCCGTGCTGCAACATTTAAGGAAACCAAACAAAGTACTACGGCCAGGCATCGTGCACACTAACCGAGTTTAAAAACTTCAAGGGCTATCGAATTACGATGTCCTCGCAAAAAAATGCAAGACCCTCGGTTTTTGCCAATTGCAATCGTCAAATAAAACCCAACAACTAAGAACCAACAACTAAGAACCACAAATGCAATGGAACCATGCAAACAACCAAGGTTAGCGACCCACAAATACTTAACTGAAAGAGCAATGGCGTCACCAGGAAGGCCCGTCTATCGTCTCGCTGTACAAAGGACTACGACAGGCGCCAAAACAGGTCGACAGTCAGGGCATCAGTCCGTCGCAGCCGTCAGGAGGCGGGAATCTTCGCGGGAAAAGTCTTCGGGCCACTTATTTCGACAACTGGATCGATGAAGCGGGGTGCACCTTCCCTCGGAGATTTCACACGAAGTTCCTCACGATCGTCGGGCTTTGGACCGGTACCGCTGATGTCGCCCCACGGTGGGCGCCAACTGAAGGACTGGGCTATTCTAAGGCCCAGCGGTGCCAGGGGACAACACCTGAAACCTTCGTGGGTTACCTGTTCCGGCGTACAAAACACAGAGACACGGGACACCTCCTGCGACGTCAAAGATCAGCGTTAATTTACTGCAGGGATACAGAAATCGCAAGAAGTACACAACGTGTAGGTTCTGAGAGACTGCTTCAAATTGCACAAGTGGATCGCTCCTTTTATACACATTTTCGTCATTGCACAACATGACGAACAAAAGGTTACAACTCAGTTCCCACAGTAAACTTCAAAAGGGTCGCATTCATGTTTCAGAAGCCCGGAACATAATTACAGCAACATTGCCGGTTCCCAACTGTAAGAGCACATTATCCCCACATTAAGCACATTCCATTCTGACTGTAAACGAATTAGGAGAAGGGACAGAAACAGATGCAAAGGAAAAACAAGGATGCACAACAGATTGGAAAAAGAGTGCAAAGAGCAATATCGGAAACTCGATTGCAGGATCAAAGGACTCGTGCCTAATGCATGCATGACTGAAACAATAGACTGGCACGGCAAGATGAGCCTCGAGCGGAGCCATCTGCCTTTGCCGTGTCATCCCCCTCATCATAAAAACACCTTCAAAGGAACACGTGTCCTCCGCAAAAACTTGGGAATCCCAGGGTCACAAAGCGGACAAGGTCCGTTCGCTGGCTACTTGAGGGCAAGAAACAAAATGGATGCCCCATCTAAAATGGAACCCGAGGGTTCAGATGGACATACCCAGGAATGAGACGAACCGTACATAGTAGCGTAGCGAAAACGCGTACACCCACTAAACTCGTCATTTGCGGTTCGTAGATACCGAACTCGTCCATATTCGAACACACCCAAAAAGTGCCATTACGATTCTCACGAAACCTCAAGTTGCTCCCATCCCAGACGTCCGTGCAGCCCCCCGTGTTAGGGCGAGAGTCTCCTTCAGTTCAGGCACTGCACCCTCTGCATCTGTCTCCCCTGCTGCCCTCAGTGTGGAGTCTGTGAACCTGCTGAAGCAGATCGATGTGGGGCAGACATCAATGCTGAGTGTCCTCCATGCTCACACTAATCTCTTAACACAATTGGTGTCATTCGTGGAAGGCATGTCACCAACCATGTCTGCCCAACAGCGGATCAGTCAGTCCATGGTCTCCTCACCGACAGCAGCAGTGTCCCTCCTCCAGCAGTCTCTCACCCAACCTACCTCAGCCCCATCCACAAACCCCTCTACCCTCCCAGATCTGTCCACACTCACACCAGCAGAGTCACGCAAAACAACAGACCCGAGCAGCACACACACAGGGAAATCTAAGTCTAAACGCACCAGCACACACACACAGGGGACTGATGGCCCACACACATGGGATAGGGCACAGATGCACAGTCACACATCCACAACCACTCCGCAGTCCTCAGACACCTCTCCCGCCAAAACCTCTTCCTGTGACTCACCTGCAAACTCCTCTTCCCAGAAGCTCTTCCTCTGTGAGCTTCGCCTCTTCCCCTCAGATACACCTGTGCCAACTCACAAGAGAAAGACGAAGTCACCTCGCCGGGAGGGTATACCCCCCAAACCCCACACACCCTCCCCCAAGAACAGGGACACTGAGGCCCCCACCCAGAAATCACCAAGAACCAGGAAAACCCCACAACATTCACACACTCCCACCACACACTCTCCAGCCTCAAGCTCCAATGCCACTACTCCTTGTGTTCCCCCGCCACACCCTGCCCCAGGTTCACCCACACACCGGTGGCACATCCTCAAAGTCATTAGGCCCTCCCCCTTCCACAAACACCTACACAACACCCAGACCTCAGCCTGTTCCTGCAACTGAAGTGGAGCCCGTGCCTCCCCCAACTGTCCTGGACACTGCAGTGGAGCCTACACCCACTACCTCGGAAATCCTCACTGAAGTGGAGTGTGTACCCCCCATGTGTCGTTGCCACTGCAGTGGAGCCCCAGCGGACTCCATCGGACATGCTCACTGTAGTCGAGACCACACACACTAATCCTGACCCATCCACTGCAGTTGCTCCTGTGACCCCTGTACCCACCATCACTCCCCTGCCCCAATCTAGTGACCCCTTATCCTGTCCCTGGGGTGCCTGGCCTGCCACCATAGATGTCCTGCCAAAGGGTGATGTCCCCTACTGTGTGTCAGTGCAGGCAAGCTATGGATGACATGTTGTCAGTTGTCCCCCATCATGGACTAAATTCAGGGACTAGCCATTTGCCTTTTTGCATTCGGGACTGGACATTTCCCCTTTACGTTGTTGAATAACGTTTTTTTTTGTCATTGCTTTGATTTGCATCTCATGTCCGCGATGTTGCTAAGGAGTGTACTTAAGTTGCTGTTGTGCTATTGTCATTTGCCAATAATTGATAAGATGTTGTGATGTGTCTCATGTGTGCTATGGTACATGAGTCCTATTGCAGTATGTCTCAAAGGCATCATTGTGTGTCAATTCAGGTTCTCATGATCACAACTGCTTTAGCGCAGGGATTGTAACAGCCTTTGGTGTACTTCACATCTTTGTTTTCTACTGTTGCACAGGTTTTGTGCTGACATGTGTGCACATCTCACTTCTTACTGACTCGTGCCATCAGCACCGGACATGCATTTTGATGCATGGGTGATGAACAAGTCATCTGTATCATTGGTGCAACTTGCCAAAAATGTGTTTGGAGTATGTGCTAGTGACTTAAGGGACACTCCAGGACACAGGCTGATGTGACCCGTACCTTCAGGCAGAAGTAATAGGTGGCTCACTGACAGACTTCTAGTCTGACATGACTTGCCCCTGCACAGACGACTTTTAGCACAGCTGAGGTTACACATGAGTGGAGTCACCTCATGGCAGTTTGTAATCCTGTGTCATTGACTGGGCCCATGTGTTGTGTTCTGTGTGCATGTCTCAGTGGGTTATCATGCTTTTTTCCACACAGTCTACATTCCCTGCAGTTGTTCCTGACTGTGATGCTTGTTGAGTTTTCCTGGGTTTGCCATAGGTGTTAGGACTAGGTTTCCTGGGATGTGTGTGCGTGGTAAATACTGGTCATATGGGAGTCATCGGTGGGTGAATTTGATGTAATGGCCCTGGCATGTGTGCTAACTCACATGGGACATAATCAGGATTGCCCCCTGTGTAGGAGAGTAGGATCTGCTTCACATGGGTACCCCAACGTTTTGCTGGTGTTTCACTGTTTTTCGACCTTAGTCTGGCTGTGGCCCTGCTAATCAAAACCACAGCCTAGCTGCTTCCTCTCTAAAATGGTTTCCATGTACATTAGGTACATATCTAATTGGATTCTGGAGTGCCTTATAAGCCCCTAGTATATGGTATACTATGTACCTAGGGCATGGGTACCTCAGAGGCCTACCAGGGGCTGCAGCATATATTATGCCACCCCTGGGAAGCACTCCACAATGACACCACAGGTCTGCTACTGCAGCCTGGGTAAGGGTGTGCTTGCACCCCTTGCAGTGGTATAGGCTACCTATATCACTACCTTATACAGACACATATAAAACTATAAGCCACTACTATGGCAGGCCTTGACAATCCTGAAGGCAGAGTGCTTGGTTTTATGTGAGAGGGTGCCCAAGCATGAGCTGAGCCCCTCTGCAGCTTTCGGAAAAACTTCCTTGTGGATGTTCTGTGAGGACGTGATGGTTAAACCTTGGAAAATAATTTGGAATAAAGAAGATGAATTTTGAAAAAAAGCATGGTTTACGTGAAATATTTGTATCACACAGGTGCATAAGGCCGTGCAACTCTTCGGAGGCTCGCAAGCAGCGCGTCTCAATCCTGTTCTGTGATACAGCCATATCATATACTCTTAAGTGCATTATAACCTCGCTGTAAATGCTAACTTTGTGATGGCTGCATCAAAACATGTCGTGTTTGGTGTCAAACGCTTTGGAATACTAACCCCCCCCCCGCCAGTCCTGGCGGCGGGGGCAGCATTCCACCCTTCTAGAGGGAGAGACATGTTCACACTGTCTAAACCCGGTAGGACTTTCCTGGAAAATGGATGCCTCTGCCACAGACACGGGTCTGGCCTCCTGCTGCTGACCAAACCTCCGGCAAGGGAGGCCTGGAAAATAGGTGTCTCCACCTCCCCAGACAGGCTGATGTGTATTGGGGCCGGGCGGGAGCACTCTCAGGTGCTTTGAAGTCCTGCACTGGGGGTACACTTGGTGTCCCTGTGCATACTCCAGTTCAAACCGGTTAAAGGGGCTACCTGCCCCTGCTCTGGCACGAAACTGAACAAAGGAAATGGGTGTAACCACCCCTCTTTCCTGGCCCACCCATAGGTGGGGCCTTAGAGTTAGGCCATCCCCTAAACTTAGTATAAGTATAGGAATCCAGTCCCTAGGACTTTATATTACCCTGGACGAAACTCTGCAATGAACATCCTGGACCTTCGACGTTCTATCCTGACTAGAAGACTGAAGAAATCTCCCTTGAGGTCAAGGAGTGACTCCCCTGCTTGGCAGGCACCAAAGAAGCAACTGACCGGTCTACAGTTCTGAAGCTCCCGCTGGGCACCGAAGTCTCTGCATCCCCAGAGGTGGATTTCCAGACTTCCCCGAGGTTACCCTGAATCCACAGCAAGCTATCGTGGGTGACGTGGAACCGTGACCCCTGGACACCGTGAACTTTTGCAGCAACACTCTCTTCTTGGTCCTCCTCGAAGTTGTGCTTTGGGCTTCGAGTAGCCCCAGTCTTGAGCACCTCCTGCACCGAAGATTGTTGGCCTCCACTCCACGAGTGACCCGTGGGCCAGCTCCAAGTGCGACCACTCGAGGCTCCTTTGCGATAACTAGCCTGTTGGCTAGCTGGTCCCAACGAAGGCGATTGGGCTTACCTAGTTGCTCCAGACGTGCCCTGACTTACCCTTGCTGGGTGAGTCCCTCAGACCTTGCTGGTTTGCACCGCAGTCCTTTCTCTGAATTCCAGTGACTTCCCCTTGCCAAGGCTTGTTGGGTCCATTCTGGTAACCGACACCGCAGCACTCGACAGACTTCGTGGGACAGCTCGAATCCGGCTCGTGGACTTCGTTGACGCCTCTGGACCTTGTGGCTGAAGAGTCAAGACACCCATCAACTCACCTGAAGAACCCGACATCTGTGGGCATTGGTCCATCCTGCCCTTGGTCACTGGCTAGTGACCCAGACTCTGTCCCCTCTGCTTTCAGGTTCCTTACATCCTAGATCAAGGCTTGGATCTCTTCGGACACTTCTCCTCTTCCCGGCAGCAGCAGTTCTTTGCAGGCTTCCATTGAAATCGATGACGCGACCTGACACCAAAAGACCCCTATGCACCCGGCTTCCCTGGGTGAGGTAACTTGAGTACTCCGGTGCTCTCATGGGTGATAGCCCTAGAACTTCTTAAGTCCAAAAGCGTTTGGTCCAGACTCAATTAGAAGTGTCCCTAATCTTTCAATTTCCAACCGCGACATTGCCCATAGAAGATAATAGGAACCTGCGGTTGTGTTTTCACATTGCATACAGGTCCCGTGGTTCCCCTGTGTCACTACCTTGGGTGGTTCCTTGGGGTCCCAGCGATTCAAGAGGCAATAGGCCTAGTGCCTGTTCCAGTCGTGGTTCTTATACCACTTTTTTGGTATATGGTTTGGTACGCCCCTAGGGCCCAAACGTGTATTTGTGCTTTTACTGATGCTTGCTCACATGTAACTTAAGTACTAAGAAATCCAGTCTCATAAAGAGACTAGAGGGGTGTGTGTTAACCTAAATACATATATTTTAAATATATACCTGGTGTGGTTGTCCTTTCATTTGATCATTCAAGAGATTATAGACTGGTAAAACAAGCTGCTTTACATTCCTTCAAGACTTATCCTGAAGGCTGCTCTCCATGGCTCCCACTAGGATAGCTTTCATATAAGGTTGTCTTTAACCATTGGCCAGAAGGGGTTGTTTGGACTGATACAAGGTGCCCACTAGAACTAGTGGACAGCATATATCAGGCCAGCTTCTCACATTGGTGTGCAGCGTGTGGGATTCCAGCTTCCTATTGTTTTACCAGATAATCTCAATTGAATTTACCAACTGAAAACCACTAAAGGTACCTGAGGTACATATAATATCAAGTATAGCTACAGTAAGTTCTACTGAACTTAGAGTTGTGTGTTAAGGGATAGCACACCCTTTCTACAACTCAAGAGAGTTTAGTAGGCCACACTAGTGCAATACACCACACCACATTAGTAATGTCTAACCAGCCAGGAACCAGTGGGTCCCTGCCAGGAACCACTGAGCTCCTTCCCTATAAATATGAGGATCTCTCCTTTGCTCAGCTTAGGGCCTTATGTACCATTAGGAAGCTGAAGACAGACAAAAGTCCATCCACCCAGCATCTCATAAAGATACTGAAACTGGATGATATCACAGGTCCTAGTGGCCCTGAAGATGTAGACAGTGTGGGTGGGCAGCACCTGAGGGTGGGTCCAGGGGTGGAAACTCCCCTGACCCTAACTCTAATGCTGACCAGACTGGTTACAATGACCAGACTCTGGTGAACACAGACCACCAGGATGAGGATGAGGACAATAATGCCACTTCCTTTATTCCTCCTGGTAGGCCTGACAACAGGGCTAGAAGGGATAGATCTCTTTCAAGGGAATCTATCCAGTCTAACTCCTCTATTGGAACCTCTGTTTCTTCTCACAGAGGGAGGGAAACCTCCCAGGAGAGGAGAGAGAGACTGCTGAAGTATGAGCAAGACAAGTTCAACCTCAGAAAGCAGCAGATGGCCTTAGATAGGGAAGCCCTGGAGCTCTACAGAGCTAGTAAAAAGGAGGGACTAGAGTCCCTTGGTGGCAGCAATTTCCCTAGAGATAGGGAGAGGTCTTATGACCATAGAAACCTAAGTAAGATTGTCCCTCCCTACCAGAGTGGGGATGACATCCACAAATGGATAACTGCCTTGGAGAGGGCCTCTAAAGTACAGAAGGTCCCTCAGGGTCAGTGGGAAGCAATCTTATGGCTCTCCTTTGAAGACAAAGGTAGAGGCAAGCTCCTCACTGTAAGAGAAGAGGATGCTGATGACTACAAAGTCTTGAAAAGTGCTCTAAGAGATGGGTTTGGCCTAATCACTGAACAATACAGGTTCAACTTCAGAGACGCCCAAAAGGCACACGATCAGGGCTGGGTTGACTTTATTGACTGTGCTGCTAAGGCTCTGGAAGGTTCGTTATTGGGCAGTTAAGTGTGTGACTTCATAGGATTGTACAATCTGATAATGAGGGAGTATATTCTTAATAACTGTCAAAATCAGCTGTTGCACCAGTACCTTGTAGACTCTGATCTGACCTCTCCCCAAGAATTGGGAAAGAAGGCAGACAAATGGGTCAGAACCAGGGCATGGCAGAAATACAGAACCAAGGTGGTGACCCTTAGAAGCAAGAGTCCAAAAACTCTGATAAGGGTGGGGACAAGGGTAAAGACCGGAAGTCTTCACAAGGGCCCTAAAAACTTCTTCAGGTGGGGATTCAAAGGCTAACAAAGGGAAAGGCCAAAAGAAACCTTGGTGAAAAATCTGTAAACAGAAAACTCACTGGGCTAGTGACTGCACCAAGGCCAAAGAAAATACTCCAACCACCACCAATGCCCCTAAGGCACCTGCTCCCCCTAGTGCAGTTACAATTGGTGGTAGGAATAAAGAGAATAAGGGTATAATAGGGTTGACCCTGGGTTCTGAGATGGACTCTGGCCTAGTCAGAGTACCAACTCAGACTGTGCTTGTCAGTGATGGGGGCATGGATATGTCCCCCTTTGTGAGCCCCAGTAACCTGGGCAAATACAAACAGCAGCCTTTAATTAATGGTGTAGAAGCATGGGCATTCAGGGACACAGGAGCAAGTGTCACAATGGTGACAAAAGATCTTGTGGATCCTGGGCAGATTATACTTGGTGAAATGTACCAAGTGACCAATGCTAGCAATGTCAGAACAGACAATTCTCTGGCAGTTGTTAACTTCTCCTGGGGAAGGGTAACTGGCCTTAAGAAGGTTGTGGTAAGTGCGGACCTACCAGTACAGTGCTTGCTTGGCAATGATCTGGAAACTTCAACTTGGGCTGAAGTGGAGCTCAGGACACATTCAGAAATGTTAGGGATCCCTGCATATATCTTTGCTGTGACTAGGTCACAGGCTAAAATGTCAAAAGCTGGACAGGCCCTGGATTCTGGAATAATGGACCAGGTGCCTCACAAGAGGAGGAGCAGTAGGGTTAAGGCAGAGCCTTCCCACCTGACTCAGAATGCTGATCAGTCTCCTCAGGGAGATGATCTTCAACCTGAAGAAGGAACTGTCCCAGAGGAGCTTGAACCTGACCAGGTTGAGTTCTTGTGGACAGGGGGCCCCTTCCAGGTCTGATCTGAGCCAGGAGCAAAAAACCTGCCCCTCTCTTGAAACCCTCAGAAAGCAAGCTGCTGATGAGGCTGCTGAGAATGCTAGTGGCACCCATAAAGTTTATTGGGATGATGGACTCCTTTACTCAGAGAGTAGAGACCCCAAGCCTGGTGCATCCAGGAGGTTGGTTATACCTCTGAAGTTTAGGGGTTTCCTATTGACACTAGCCCATGATATTCCCCTAGCAGGACACCTAGGCCAGAACAAGACTTGGGACAGAATTGTTTCTCACTTTCACTGGCCATACATGTCTGAAGACACAAAGGAGTTTTGTCGCTCCTGTGTAACCTGCCAAGCCAGTGGCAAAGCAGGTGGCACTACAAAGGCCCCCTCATATCACTACCTGTGGTGGGGGTTCCCTTTGAGAGGGTTGGGATTGATATTGTTGGTCCCATGGATCCTCAAACAGCATCTGGGCACAGGTTTATACTGGTGGTAGTGGATCATGCCACCAGGTATCCAGAAGCAATTCCCCTAAGGACCACTACAGCACCTGTAGTGGCAAGAGCTCTCTTGAGTGTGTTCTCAAGAGTAGGCTTTCCTAAGGAGATAGTATCTGACAGAGCTGCAAGCTTTATGTCAAGTTACTTAACTGCTATGTGGAAGGAGTGTGGAGTGAATTACAAATTCACCACACCCTATCGCCCACAATGCAATGGTTTAGTTGAGAGATTCAACAAAACCTTAAAGGGCATGATCAAAGGACTCCCAGAGAAGCTTAGGCGAAAATGTGACCTGCTCTTGCCCTGCCTTTTATTTGCGTACAGGGAGGTGCCTCAGAAGGGGGTTGGCTACAGCCCATTTGAACTTCTGTTTGGTCACCCTGTCAGGGGTCCATTGTGTTTGGTGAAGGAAGGATGGGAGTTACCTCTCAAGCCCCCCAAGCAAGACACAGTGGACTATGTACTTGGTCTCCGCTCCAGGATGGCTGAGTACATGAAAAAACAAAAACCTTGAGGCTAGCCAGGAACTGCAAAAAGCCTGGCACGACCAAAAGGCTGTACTGACTGTTTACCAGCCTGGACAGAAAGTGTGGGTGTTGGAGCTTGTGGCCCCGGCAGCTCTCCAGGACAAGCGGAGTGGACTCCACACTATTGTTGAACAGAGGGGAGATGTTACTTACTTAGTAGACCTAGGAACTCCCAGGAGTCCCCATAGGGTTCTCCATATCAACAGGCTGAAGCCATATGTGGACAGGGCTGACATGGGCTTGCTCATGGCAACTGATGAGGGACAGGAGGAAGAGAGTGACCCACTCCCTGACCTCCTCTCACAGAACCCTGATGATGGGTCAGTTGATGGTGTAGCCTTGGCAGGCAGCCTCACTGCCCAGCAGCAAACTGATTGCAGACAGGTTCTCAATCAGTTCAGACACATGTTCTCACTGACCCCAAGTCAGACTACCTGGTGCACTCATGAAGTGGACACTGGGGACAGTCTGCCTATTAAAAATAAGATTTATAGGCAACCTGACCATGTCAGGGACTGTATCAGGACAGAAGTCCAGAAAATGTTGGATTTGGGTGTGATTGAACCCTCGGATAGCCCTTGGGCTAGTCCAGTGGTCCTTGTGCCAAAACCTCACACCAGTGGTGGGAAAAGAGAGATGAGGTTTTGTGTGGACTACAGGGGTCTCAATGCAGTCACTGGGACTGATGCCCATCCAATACCCAGGGCAGATGAGCTTATAGATACTTTGGCCTCAGCCAAGTACCTTAGCACATTTGACTTGACAGCTGGCTACTGGCAGGTCAGGCTAGCTGATGATGCAAAGCCAAAGACAGTATTTTCTACCCCTAGTGGGCACTATCAATTTGCGGTAATGCCCTTTGGTTTGAAGAATGCACCTGCCACTTTCCAAAGGTTGGCGAATACAGTTCTCACAGGCCTGGAAGCCTTTAGTGCAGTATATCTAGATGACATTGCTGTCTTCAGCTCCACCTGGGAGGACCCCCTGGTCCACCTAAGGAATGTTTTGGAGGGCCTGTGAAAAGCAGGCCTAACTATCAACGCTACTAAGTGCCAGGTAGGGCAGAGTCAGGTTGTGTACCTGGGCCACCTTATAGGTGGAGGCCAGGTTCAACCATTGCAGAGCAAGATCCAGACCATAATGGAATTGACTACTCCAACTACCCAGACTCAGGTGAGAGCCTTCTTAGGCCTGACTGGGTACTATAGGAGATTTGTCAAAGGGTATGGATCAATAGTGACACCCTTGAATGACTTAACATCTAAAAAGATACCCAAAAAGGTTCAGTGGACAGCTAGCTGTCAAAAGGCATTTGATGACCTGAAGCAGGCCATGTGTACTGCTCCCATTCTGCAGAGTCCTGACTACTCCAAAAAGTTCATTGTTCAAACTGATGCATCTGAATCGGGGGTTGGGGCTGTACTGTCACAATTGAATGAAGAAGGTCAGGATCAGCCAGTAGCTCTCATAAGCAGAAGGCTGACACCTAGAGAGAAACGTTGGTCAGCCATTGAGAGGGAGGCCTTTGCTGTGGTTTGGGCTCTGAGGAAGTTGAGGCCATACTTGTTTGGTACTCACTTCCTTGTTCAGACGGACCATAAGCCCCTCTTATGGCTAAAGGGTGAAAACCCCCAACTGCTTAGGTGGTCCATTTCCCTACAGGGGATGGACTTTACAGTGGAACATAGACCTGGGAGTCACCATGCCAATGAAGATGGACTCTCTAGGTATTTCCACTTAGAACATAAAGACTCAACTGGTCAAGGTTAGTTTAATGTCCCTGCGTTTGGGGGGGGGGGGGTTGTGTAGGAGAGTAGGATCTGCTTCACATGGGTACCCCCACTTTTTGCTGGTGTTTCACTGTTTTTTTACCTTAGTCTGGCTGTGGCCCTGCTAATCAGGATCACAGCCTAGCTGCTTCCTCTCTAAAATGGTTTCCTTGTACATTAGGTACATATCTAATTGGATTCTGGAGTGCCTTATAAGCCCCTAGTATATGGTATACTATGTACCTAGGGCATGGGTACCTCAGAGGCCTACCAGGGGCTGCAGCATATATTATGCCACCCCTGGGAAGCACTCCACAATGACACCACAGGTCTGCTACTGCAGCCTGGGTAAGGGTGTGCTTGCACCCCTTACTGTGGTATAGGCTACCTATATCACTACCTTATACAGACACATATAAACCTATAAGCCACTCCTATGGCAGGCCTTGACAATCCTGAAGGCAGAGTGCTTGGTTTTATGTGAGAGGGTGCCCAAGCATGAGCTGAGCCCCTCTGCAGCTTTCGGAAATATTTCCTTATGGCTTTTCTGTGATACAGCCATACCATATACTCTTAAGTGCATTACAACCTTGCGGTAAATGCTAACTTTGGGATGGCTGCATCGAAACATGTCGTGTTTGGTGTCAAACGCTTTGGAATACTACCCCCCCCCCGCCAGTCTTGGTGGCGGGGGTAGCATTCCACCCTTCTAGAGGGAGAGACATGTTCACACTGTCTAAACCCGGTAGGACTTTCCTGAGCCCTGGCATCACAACATGGATGCCTCTGCCACAGACACGGGTCTGGCCTCCTGCTGCTAACCGAAACTCTGGCAGGGGAGGCCTGGACAATATGTTTCCTGTCGAGGGGAGGTGTCCCCACCTCCCCAGACAGGCTGATGTGTATTGGGGCTGTGCGGGAGCACTCTCTGGTGCTTTGAAGTCCTGCACTGGGGGCACACTTGGTGTCCCTGTGCATACTCCATTTCAAACCGGTTGCAGGGGCTACCTGCCCCTGCTCTGGCACGAAACTGGACAAAGGAAATGGGTGTAACCACCCCTCTTTCCTGGCCCACCCAAAGGTGGGGCCTTAGAGTTAGTCCATCCCCTAAACTTAGTATAAGTATAGGAATCCAGTCCCTAGGACTTTAGATGACCCTGGACGAAACTCTGCAACGTACATCCTAGACCTTTGATGTTCTATCCTGACTAGAAGACTGAAGAAATCTCCCTTGGGGTCAAGCAGGGACTCCCCTGCTTGGCAGGCACCAAAGAAGCAACTGACCGGTCTGCAATTTTGAAGCTCCCACCGGACGCCGAAGTCTCTGCATCCCCAGAGGTGGATTTCCAGACTTCGCCGAGGCTACCCTGAGTCCACAGCAAAGCTGAGGCCCGTGGCTATCGTGGGCGACATGGAACCGTGACCCCTTGGCACCGTGATATTTACCGTGAACTTTTGCAGCAACACTATCTTCCTGGTCCTCCTCGAAGTTGTGCTTTGGGCTCCGAGTAGCCCCAGCCTTGAGCACTTCCTGCACCAAAGATTGTTGGCCTCTACTCCACGAGTGACCCGTGGGCCAGCTCTAAGTGTGACCACTCAAGGCTCCTTCGCAATCACTAGCCCATTGGCTAGCAGGTCCCCACGAAAGCAACTCCTTTGCTGATTGGGCCTATCTGGTTGCTCCAGACATGCCCTGACTTACCCTCGCTGGGTGAGTCCCTCAGACCTTGTTGGTCTGCACCGCATTCCTTTCTCTGAATTCCAGTGACTTGCTGCTGCCAAAGGTTTGTTGGGTCCATTCTGGTCGCCGATACCGCAGCACTCGACAGACTTCGTGGGACAGCTCGAATCCGGCTCATCGACTTCATCGACGCCTCCTGGACCTCGTTGCTGAAGAGTCAAGACACCCATCAACTCACCTGAAGCACCCGACATCTGTGGGCATTGGTCCATCCTGCCCTCGGTCACTGGCTAGTGACCCAGACTCTGTCCCCTTTGCTTTCAGGTTCCTTACATCCTAGATCCAGGCTTGGATCTCTTCGGACACTTCTCTTCCCAGCAGCAGCAGTTCTTTGCAGGCTTCCATTGAAATCGACGACGCAACCCGACATCAAAAGACACCTATGCAGCCGGCTTCCTTGGGTGAGGTAACTCGAGTACTCTGGTGCTCTCGTGGGTGCTAGCCCTAGAACTTCTTATGTCCAAAAGGATTTGGTCCAGACTCGATTAGAAGTGTCCCTAATCTTTAAATTTTCAACCGCGACATTGCACATAGGAGAGAATAGGAACCCGCGGTTGTGTTTCACACTGCATACAGCTCCCTTGGGTCCCCTGTGTCACTACCTTGGGTGGTTCCTTGGGCTCCCAGCGATTCTAGAGGCAATAGGCCTAATGCCTGTTCCAGTCGTGGTTCTTATACCACTTTTTTGGTATATGGTTTGGTACGCCCCTAGGGCCCAAATGTGTATTTGTGCTTATTACTGATGCTTGCTCACTTGTAACTTAAGTACTTCGAACTCCAGTCTCATAAAGAGACTAGAGGGGTGTGTGTTAACCTAAATACATATATTTTAAATATATACCTGGTGTGGTTGTCCTTTCATTTGATCATTCAAGAGATTATAGACTGGTAAAACAAGCTTCTTTACATTCCTTCAAGACTTAGCCTGAAGGCTGCTCTCCATAGCTACCACTAGGATAGCTTTCATATAAGGCTGTCTTTAACCATTCACCATAAGGGGTTGTTTGGACTGATGCAAGGTGCCGACTAGAACTAGTGGACAGGATATATCAGGCCACCTTCTCACACCCTGCACTTTTGTGTTACCAAAGTCAATTTGTTTTCAGATTGTGCTGGCTTCATGTGACTGGGTAACTTGTATGTGTGTGTGAGTGCTCACACTCATCAGATCCTAGGCTGTCTGATGCTGTGTAAATGTGTTTTTGGTGGGTATCCATGTGCTCTCCAGTGGTTGGGGACTGTGCAAGGGAGCCCAATGTGTCAGATAAGTGTGACGTCATGCACATGTATCTCATAATATACAGTGGGGGAGTCATTCGCAAGGGATGTTGCCTGGCCATGTGTGATGTGTTTGTACACCTTGGATCCCCCCTCCACCCCAGGGATTGTCATCGGTGCATGTGCAATGTCAGCAGTCCATGTGGGCTTGGCCACTGCTCATTGGTGCAGATCAAGGTGTGTGGCATTTGGAGTGGGCATATGTGAGTGTTCTCATGTCTAGGACCCTACATACATAGAGGGCTCACATCACAGCCCATGTCCATTTAGTTATCTGAGTGAGTGTGATGGCAGTTTGCCTGTCACTACATGCCACAGTGCGCACATGTGACTGTGCTCCACAGTAATGTGTGTACATCCAAATTTGTAAACGCAGAGGGTTCATCATACAGGCTACTGTCGCAACAATGTAGGCTCCTTGTGGGTATTGATTGAGTGGGTCTGTCTCTTGCTATGTTTGTTGCTGTGCACCCCAGCTTAGGTCACATGACTGTGTTGTGTGGCCACTGATGTCACAATGGCTGATTTCCCACATAGAGGTAGCCAGTTCCTGCGGGACTTCTGGATGGCAGTGTGTACCCATATATCTGTTTTGAGATGAATCCCACAGGATGTGTGTCGTACTAGCCTGGGTACACTGAGACACACACACATGTTGTGTTCATTATGCAGTGTTGGGCTGGCTGGTTGTGTTTGTGCACCTGCACCCATGCATTGGTATGGCTTTTTGAGACATTGCCTGAAAGTCGGGTGTAGGTATTGCCGTACTGTCCCTGGGACTCCTACCTCATCATTCGGAGCATTCTTCATGGTTATTATGCTCCATTGCTGCCATGGTATGTGTCTTGATGACCTGATGGCTGCAATCAACACAGGATTCCTTGGTATGTGTGTCTGTTGGTGTGCATATGTGTATATGCATTCTGGTGGGCACTACTTACATTGTGTAATTGTACATTGGAGGCATTGTCAGCCCCCATGTGCACTGCTACTCTGCACATGTCAGAGGGATGTTAGTTGAAGCAGGTCACTTCCACTCAACAGATCTGTGTTTGTTTGCAACACACCCACTACTTAGCCACTACATTGCTTGTGGTGTTACAACCAGGAATCTGACATGCAGAGTTGCATTGGCTGTCAATTTTGGACAGGCACTCACATTTGGATCACTAAGGTGGTGTGGGGTTTTGCACCATTGATGCTATTTTCACGATATGCATGGATTTAGGATGCTAGAATCACCTTTTGGTCACAGTAGGGTGGGAGGGATCAAACCCCATTGGCACAATGTACCACCTTTGGTGGTGTCTTTGACCCCACACCCACCTTTTGCTCACAGATGTGATGTGAGTTACAGTATGTGTTCCCTTTCAGTGTCACTGTTGCAGTGGCTTCACACAAAATACACACTCTTGGCATGATGGTAGGGTGAGGGGTGTTTGGCCTTCATGACGTATGGGTGGGACTGCTGGTGGTGATAGGCATCCCCCATATGGGTTATGGACTAGGCATCCACCCCCTATGTGCTTGAGTATGCTGATAGTGATAGGCATCCACCCCCATGTAGGTTGTGACTGCTGGTGGTGATAGGCATCCCCCCAAGGGTTATGGACTAGGCATTCACCCCCTATATGCCGGAGAATGGTGGTAGTGATATGCACTCACCCCCATGCAGGTGGAGTATGCAGATAGTGAAAGGCATCAACCCCATGCAGGTGGAGTATGCAGATAGTGATAAGCATCCACCCCCATGCAGGTGGTGTATGCAGATAGTGATAGGCATCCACCCCATGTAGGTGGAGTATGCTGATAGTGATAGGCATCCACCCCATTGAGGGTTGTGACTGCTGGTGGTGATAGGCATCCCCCTATGGGTTATGGACTAGGCATCCACCCCCTATGTGCTGGAGAATGGTGGTAGTGATAGGCACTCACCCCCATGCAGGTGGAGTAAGCAGATAGTGATAGGCATCCACCCCCATGCAGGTGGAGTATGCAGATAGTAATGGGCATCCACTCACCATGCAGGTGGAGTATGCAGATAGTGATAGGCATCCACCCCATGTAGGTGGAGTATGCTGATAGTGATAGGCAGCCACCCCCATGTAGGTTGTGACTGCTGGTGGTGATAGGCATCCCCCCTAAGGGTTATGGACTAGGCATCCACCCCCTATGTGCTGGAGAATGTTGGCAGTGATAGGCACTCACCTTCATGCAGGTGGAGTATGCAGATAGTGATAGGCATCCACCCCCATGTAGGTGGAGTATGTTGATAGTGATAGGCATCCACCCCCATGTAGGTTGTGACTGCTGGTGGTGATAGGCATCCCCCCTATGGGTTATGGACAAGGCATCAACCCCCTATGTGCTGGAGAATGGTGGTAGTGATAGGCACCCACCCCCATGCAGGTGGAGTATGCAGATAGCGATAGGCATCCTCCCCATGCAGGTGGAGTATGCAGATAGTGATGGGCATCCACCCCCATACAGGTGGAGTATGCTGATAGTGATAGGCATCCACCCCCATGCAGATGGAGTATGAAGATAGTGATGGGCATCTACCCCATGCAGGTGGAGTATGCAGATAGTGATAGGCACTCACCCCATGCAGGTGGAGTATGCAGATAGTGATAGGCATCCACCCCCATGTAGGTGGAGTATGCTGATAGTGATAGGCATCTACCCCATGTAGGTTGTGACTGCTGGTGGTGATAGGCATCTCCCCCTATGGGTTATGGACTAGGCATCCACCTCCTATGTGCTGGAGAATGGTGGTAGTGATAGGCACTCACCGCCATGCAGGTGGAGTATGCAGATAGTGATAGGCATCCACCCCCATGTAGGTGGAGTATGCTGATAGTAGTAGGCATCCACCCCATATGGGCAAAACACTGCTGGTAATGATGCCCCCCCTATTGGTTGTGCCTGCTGGTAGTTATGGCTATCTGCCCCCTGTGGGTGTTGTACTTGCCGTCTGCGGGATACGCATCGATTCCTGTTCATTCTGTCATAGACGTACAGTGCAGGGATGACATGCGCGATCGGATACATGCTTGGATCGTCTCGTACCCGCTGTTCGTGTTGTGGCGTGAAACGACGCAAAGAGACTCCTGTTCCGGATGCTGAGACGTGCCGTCAGCGGGGAACCGTTCGGCGCGTAGGAAGTGCGCATCGTACTCGCCTGGGCGGAAGGTGCTGTTTAAATGCCTCCGGACGAGTCGAATTCAGCTGTTATGGTTCCGGGTCATACGGAAAATGTTGCTAATTTGGGAGCTTACGGCTCAGTCATTAATAGGACACATTTGGGCATTGTACTTCCTTGTCCGAACGTGTCGGCTCCGGGATCGAGTGGGTCGTTAGTTGAGGTGACAGACGGCTCTCAGAACGCTGTCTGACCCGGATCTGAATCGGCCCCTAAGTAGTGTGAGGGGGAGGGCTGGACAGCTGGGAGGCAGGAAGCCGGAAACACAGTGCTAGACAGGGGCAGGGCCACAGGGGTTGAGCAGGGGCACAGTACAAAAGAGGATGAAAAAGTGATTGAAGTATGCACAAAGGAGGTAAAAGAGAAAAAAGTAAAAAGAGAGCAAATAAGGCAAAGGGAGAACAAGAGGAAGAACGCACAAGGACAGAAGGCAGATCAGCCGCAGAGCAAAGATGCTCCCCACTAGCCCACCAGTGATGAGGTGCAGGCAGAAGCCTGCTGGTGGAGGAGGGCCTCGAACACCAACCAACAAGGGTCAGAGGACCTACAAGAGGCAGCAGCTACCAAATGAAGATATGCAGGGAGGGAAGCAGTTCACTGACAAGGTCAGTAAAATTGCTCCTTTCCTGATGCAGTGGCTGCCATTAAGTAGTGTGAGAGGGAGGGCTGGACAGCTAGGAGGCGGGAAGTGGAAAACGCAGTGCTGGAAGGGGGCGGGGCAACGGAGGTCAAGCAGCAGCAGGGGTATGGCACAAAAGAGGGTGAAACTGTGAAAAAAGTATGCAAAAAGGGGGAAAAGAGATAAAAAAGAGCAAAGAAGGCAAAGGGAAAAAAGAGGTAAAAAGCACAAGGACCAAAGCCGGTCCAGCAGCAGAGCAAAGATGCTCCCCATTAGCCTACCAGGGATGAGGCACAGGTGGGAACCTGTGGGTGGAAGAGGGCCTCAAACACCAACCAGCAAGGGTCAGTGGACCTGCAAGGGGCAGCAGCTATCAGGCTGAGCTGCACAGGGAGGAAATAAGATCACTGACAAGGTCAGTGAAATTTTCTACTTTCACAGCATTAAGTAGTGTGAGGGGGAGGGTTGACAAATGGGCAGTGGGAAGCATTAAACGTGGTGGTGGACTGGTGGCCCCCGCCCTCGGTAGCCCACCCCCCCACGGACCACGCACGCAACCTTGGAATCATCCTAGACTCCAAGCTTAAAATGGACCGCTAGATCAACTCTGTCACATCCTCCTGCTTCCACATCCTCTGCCTCCTACATAAGACCTTCAAATGGATCCCCCTAGAGCACAGAAAAACCGGCATCCACACCCTCGTCACCAGCAGACTCGACTACGGCAACGCACTCTACGCTAGAACAAACAAAAACCTCACCCGCAAGCTACAAAACATCCAGAACGCCGCTGCAAGACTGGTCCTCAACCTACCACGACACTGCCACATCTCCCAACACCAGCGTACACTCCACTGGCTCCCCATCGAGGCTAGAATCACCTTCAAGATCCTCACCCACGCACAAAAAGCCCTCCACAACACCAGACCAGCATACCTCAACAGCCGAATCAACTTCCAGAGATACTTACGATCATCCCAGCTCTCCTCCGCCGTGGTTCCCCGCGCCAAAAAGACCAGATGAGGAGGCCGCTCCTTCTCCTTCCTCGCGGCCATAGCATGGAACGCCATTCCACTCCACCTCAAGCAGACAACATCTCTCCCCATCTTCACGAAAAACCTCAAAACCTGGCTCTTCTACAGACCCCCTCCTTGATGGACAGGAACCTGCTCCTCCCCTCCTCCCGAGCTCCTTGAGACCCTTATGGGTGAATAGGTGCCCTTAACAAACCCATGATTGTTTGATTGATTGACTGAAGTTGTCCATGGGGGTAGAACAGGAGCATGCGATAAAAAAGGTGAAAAAAATAAAGTATGCAAAAAGGGAGAATAAAATAAAAAAGTTAAAAAGAGAGCAAAGAAGGCAGAAGGGGAAAATGGTAGAAAGCACAAGGACAGAAGGCAGACCAGCAGCAGAGCAAATATGCTTCCCACTAGCTCACCGGGGATGAGACGCAGGTGGGAGCTTGTGGTTGGAGGAGGGCCTCGAACACTAACTATCAAGGGCCAGTTGAACCTGCAAGGGGCAGCAGCTACCAGGCAGAGCTGAGCAGTGAGTGAAGAAGTTTACTGACAAGGTCAGTGAAACTGCTTCTTTCCTGGTACAGCATCTGCCATTAAGTAGTGTGAGGGGGAGGGCTGGACAGCAGGAAGGCAGGAAGCAAGAAATGCAGTTCTGGAAGGGGGCGGTGCACGGGGGTCAAGCAGTGGCAGGGGCACAGCGCAAAAGAGGGTGAAAGAGAGAAAAGTAAAAAGAGAGCAAATAAGGCAAAGGGAGAACAAGAGGAAGAACGCACAAGGACAGAAGGCAGATCAGCCGCAGAGCAAAGATGCTCCCCACTAGCCCACCAGCGATGAGGTGCAGGCGGAAGCCTGCTGGTGGAGGAGGGCCTCGAACACCAACCAACAAGGGTCAGAGGACCTGCAAGAGGCAGCAGCTACCAAATGAAGATATGCAGGGAGGGAAGCAGTTCACTGACAAGGTCAGTAAAATTGCTCCTTTCCTGATGCAGTGGCTGCCATTAAGTAGTGTGAGGGGGAGGGCTGGACAGCTAGGAGGCGGGAAGTGGAAAACGCAGTGCTGTAAGGGGGCAGGGCAACGGAGGTCAAGCAGCAGCAGGGGTATGGCACAAAAGAGGGTGAAACTGTGAAAAAAGTATGCAAAAAGGGGGAAAAGAGATAAAAAAGAGCAAAGAAGGCAAAGGGAAAAAAGAGGTAAAAAGCACAAGGACCAAAGCCGGTCCAGCAGCAGAGCAAAGATGCTCCCCATTAGCCTACCAGGGATGAGGCACAGGTGGGAACCTGTGGGTGGAAGAGGGCCTCAAACACCAACCAGCAAGGGTCAGTGGACCTGCAAGGGGCAGCAGCTATCAGGCTGAGCTGCACAGGGAGGAAATAAGATCACTGACAAGGTCAGTGAAATTTTCTCCTTTCACAGCATTAAGTAGTGTGAGGGGGAGGGCTGACAAATGGGCAGTGGGAAGCATTAAACGTGGTGGTGGACTGGTGGCCCCCGCCCTCGGTAGCCCACCCCCCCACGGACCACGCACGCAACCTTGGAATCATCCTAGACTTCAAGCTTAAAATGGACCGCTAGATCAACTCTGTCACATCCTCCTGCTTCCACATCCTCTGCCTCCTACATAAGACCTTCAAATGGATCCCCCTAGAGCACAGAAAAACCGTCATCCACACCCTCGTCACCAGCAGACTCGACTACGGCAACGCACTCTACGCTAGAACAAACAAAAACCTCACCCGCAAGCTACAAAACATCCAGAACGCCGCTGCAAGACTGGTCCTCAACCTACCACGACACTGCCACATCTCCCAACACCAGCGTACACTCCACTGGCTCCCCATCGAGGCTAGAATCACCTTCAAGATCCTCACCCACGCACAAAAAGCCCTCCACAACACCAGACCAGCATACCTCAACAGCCGAATCAACTTCCAAAGATACTTACGATCATCCCAGCTCTCCTACGCCGTGGTTCCCCGCGCCAAAAAGACCAGATGAGGAGGCCGCTCCTTCTCCTTCCTCGCGGCCATAGCATGGAACGCCATTCCACTCCACCTCAAGCAGACAACATCTCTCCCCATCTTCACGAAAAACCTCAAAACCTGGCTCTTCTACAGACCCCCTCCTTGATGGACAGGAACCTGCTCCTCCCCTCCTCCCGAGCTCCTTGAGACCCTTATGGGTGAATAGGTGCCCTTAACAAACCCATGATTGATTGATTGATTGACTGAAGTTGTCCATGGGGGTAGAACAGGAGCATGCGACAAAAAAGGTGAAAAAAGTAAAGTATGCAAAAAGGGAGAAAAAAATAAAAAAGTTAAAAAGAGAGCAAAGAAGGCAGAAGGGGAAAATGGTAGAAAGCACAAGGACAGAAGGCAGACCAGCAGCAGAGCAAATATGCTTCCCACTAGCTCACCGGGGATGAGACGCAGGTGGGAGCTTGTGGTTGGAGGAGGGCCTCGAACACTAACTATCAAGGGCCAGTTGAACCTGCAAGGGGCAGCAGCTACCAGGCAGAGCTGAGCAGTGAGTGAAGAAGTTTACTGACAAGGTCAGTGAAACTGCTTCTTTCCTGGTACAGCATCTGCCATTAAGTAGTGTGAGGGGGAGGGCTGGACAGCAGGAAGGCAGGAAGCAAGAAATGCAGTTCTGGAAGGGGGCGGTGCACGGGGGCCAAGCAGTGGCAGGGGCACAGCGCAAAAGAGGGTGAAAGAGAGAAAAGTAAAAAGAGAGCAAATAAGGCAAAGGGAGAACAAGAGGAAGAATGCACAAGGACAGAAGGCAGATCAGCCGCAGAGCAAAGATGCTCCCCACTAGCCCACCAGCGATGAGGTGCAGGCGGAAGCCTGCTGGTGGAGGAGGGCCTCGAACACCAACCAACAAGGGTCAGAGGACCTGCAAGAGGCAGCAGCTACCAAATGAAGATATGCAGGGAGGGAAGCAGTTCACTGACAAGGTCAGTAAAATTGCTCCTTTCCTGATGCAGTGGCTGCCATTAAGTAGTGTGAGGGGGAGGGCTGGACAGCTAGGAGGCGGGAAGTGGAAAACGCAGTGCTGTAAGGGGGCGGGGCAACGGAGGTCAAGCAGCAGCAGGGGTATGGCACAAAAGAGGGTGAAACTGTGAAAAAAGTATGCAAAAAGGGGGAAAAGAGATAAAAAAGAGCAAAGAAGGCAAAGGGAAAAAAGAGGTAAAAAGCACAAGGACCAAAGCCGGTCCAGCAGCAGAGCAAAGATGCTCCCTGTTGGACTTGGCCCTTCTGGCAGGTTCACCCCTGAACTTTTTTGCTTCTTACCGGTGACTTGGTGTGGTGATTGTTTGGTTTCTGCGCACTTTCCCTGTGTCCCAGGGTAAAGTGCGTGCGTGCTCTGAGTGCATGTGGTGAGATAGGCCTGCCCTCCCATAGGAATGCATGGGGAATGTATGTGTCCCTAGTAGTTCCTGATGCGTGGGGTGTGCAGGCCCGAGTTTGGTATGTGCGGACTCGTGGGAGTGAATGCTGCGCGATGATGTGTGCGGCGTGTATGTACCTAGTGTGGAAGTGCCACTTCTAGAAGTGGGCACTTCTGTGTGCAGTGTGCCTGTCGCGTGATTGGCTGGTCATGTCATGTGACGGGCTAGGGATTCCCCAGTGTCAGGATGAGTCACCCAGTGGTGAATGGGGAGATCAGCAGCTAGATGGGTGGGAGGAGTCCACCTGGGTCCTGAATAGGACAGGGTTTTCCACACACAATGATGGCCCCGCCCCCTGTGGTGCGACTGACGACCCTAGCCCTGCCAGTGAATAGAGTGAGGGGCTGAGCACATCAAGGGTGCTCCCCAACCAGCTGCGACTGGTTTTCCCCCTCACCCTGAACCCAGAACAAAGGGTTTGTCTGTATAAAAATGGGGCTGTGTCCCCACAGAAACTGTTCTCTGCCAGGATCTTACCTGAGGGGGGCTGCTGCTGCTGCTGGACCAGAGGACCGCCACTTGGATTACCTCCCTGCCTGGAGGCCCAGTGAGCTGGCTCTGGGTCCAGCCTTGCCCCCCTGCTCTTGAAGGACCTTATTGCTGGACTTTGGGCTTATTCTCCCTAGAGCGTCTGGGAGCTTTTATTGGCCTCTAGCGCTGAGAGCGCTCTACTTTTTATCCTTAGCGCTAGGAGCGCTTTAATTCTACAAACCGGTGCCCACCCGGCATTTGCCCCGTGTTTTGGCGATCCTGAAGTCCCCTGGCAGGTGCCCACCCTGCCAGGGACATTGTGGTGGTCGTTGGCGGGTGCCCACCCCGCTTATTTAATTATTTAGTTATCGGGTGCCCACCCCGTTTATTCACCTCAAGTAAGAGGGAGCCTACCCCTCATTGTCCCCGCTTCACCGCCGCCGGCCCGAGCCACGAACGCGGCGAACCAGGAAGTCAGGCAGCCTCGGAAGGGACAGGGGCGTGGCCTAACACAGGAAGCGGACGGGAGCCTACCCCGTGCTTCCCGAGAGAAGCGGAACGACGTAGAGATGACCGGGGCTCCCGTGAGCTGAGGAGAGCCCCGCAAGTGCACCAGCCGGCTAGCAGAAGCGGAGGGGGCCCGAGGCACATTGCCGGTGCCTGCCCCCACCGCTGAAGAAGACAAACTGCTGCCGGAGCCTCCCCACGCAGAGAAGAAGCTCCGCCGCCCCGCTGCGAGGGACCGAAGCAGAGAACCAGCAGGGAGTTACCTCGACGAAGCCCCGGTGAGTGAGGGGGGGGGTCGCTCCCACGCTGGTGCCTGCTATCTTGCTGAGTCCCCCGAGCGGGACTCCAACGGTTGGGGCCATTGTTGTTTCAGAGTCCCGAGCGGGACTCCAACCTTCCGAGGGCATTTCTATGGTGCGTGGAGCCCACGAGGCTCCCACGCGCTGCAGTGTCTCTGAGCCCCCACGAGGCTCCAACGAAGGGGCCCGCATTATTTTCTCGAGCACTGGTGTGCTCCAACGACCCGCATTGGTTTGCCCTGAGCCCCGAGAAGGCTCCAACGTTACGGGGCCATTCTTGTTCTAGAGCCCAGAGAGGCTCTCACGACAGGGGCCTAATGGTTCACGGAGCCCCGTGAGGCTCTTATGTGGTGCTTATGTGGTTCCAGAGCCTGTGAGGCTCCAACGTTTGGGCATAGTACTTCCAGAGCCTAGGTGGCTCACGTGCTGCATATTTTTGTTTTGAAAGGCACAGAGGTGCCCAGGCCCCAGTCCCTACAGCTGCCCATCACTTCGTGGGCAGCTGCAACGTTTAGGTTGTGCCTTGTGCGCCGGGCTTGCGCAGCCTGCGCAGTCGCGCCCTGACATTCTTGTATATTGGGTATTTCTGCATCCTGAGAGGCCAGTTGGCCTGCGGACAGTTATCTTGTGTTGTGCCCTCCCCTAGGGCACTTGGTGATTTTCATACATGTACTTTTTGCGCCTGCGCAATGCCTTCATGATATTTTCTGTCCTGAATTGTGTTTACACCTCTAAATGTATTTTATGCATCCTGTGTTTATGTGCTTAGACCCCTACAGGTAGAGTGATACTTAGGTGGTTGTTTTTCCCCTAGTACAGGTGGTACTAGTGAGGTCCTAGTTCCCTGCGTGGTATTCCTAAAGGTGGTTAGGGTTGCGTAGGTGGTACGTTCTGATACCAGTAGTTACTGGTTGTGTGCTACATATGTTATTTTGTACTACAGTATTATTCCTATTTCTAAAAAGTGCAACTTCCTGACAGTGGTCCAAGTGGCCCTGTCCCCTGTATATATAATCCCTTGTAAATTCTGCCCGTTGGCACATTGTAAAGTGTGTGTTTTTATCTAATGTGTTGTGTATAATACAAAGGTTATTTTTATATAATACCTTGTGTGGAGTTTCCTTTGTGGTGGGCCTTGGGTGTTGTTGCTGGGTGCGCGCGCAAACGCTTTACACATCGCCTCAGAGATAAGCCTGACTGCTCGTGCCAAGCTACCAAGGGGGTGAGCAGGGGTTATCTTTGGCGTGTAACTCCCCAGCCCTGACTAGAGTGGTGGTTTCTGTCTGGCTTTGGCGCAAGCCTCAGCCAACCAGAAATCCCATTTCTAACATTGGTGATCAGCGGTGGGATTTGGACTTGCGTTTGCGCTGTACCGCAGCGGCAACTGGCCGCACTACAAAACTCTGCATTTAGATAAATCACATGGTATAGGGATTATTGTTTTAAATTTGTTTTTAATTGTCATTTCTTTGGAAATGTGTTTTTGTGCACTGTGAGTTAGGTGTCCCTAGCTCGGGAGGGTAAATCATTCCCCTTAGTGCATTGTGTTTCTGGATTCACCAGAGGGTGGGATCCAGTGGTGGCAGCGTAATAGTGTCCTGTACATTTGTCCCCGCCCTGCGCCCAGAGTTGGTACCTGTGTCACGTGGTGGTCAGGTTGAGGAATCAGGGGTGGTAGAAACTGCCTTACCAGTCCGAGGGGAGGGTTGTGTGTGGATGAGTGGTGAGTGGCACTAGGCAAGTGAGTGTGAGTTCTCTGGGTTAGAGAGCTTGCTGAATCTTTTTGTGAATTGTGTACTCCTGTTAAGCTCAGACCCCTAGGTTCCCTGTGTGATCTTTTCTCTAGAACGTCTGCCAGAATGGAGCCTGCTTTTGATCTCAGTGATCTAGTTTATTACAGTATGCAGGAGTTGGAAAGGTTCTGTAGAGAGAGAAACATAGGGGTGAGCGAGTCAGACACTGTGTACGAATTGAGGAACTACATGATTGGATGGCAAGCAGATGAATGGGAACGTGAGCGCAGTGAGGAAGAAAGGGCCCGGGCCTCACACCTGGAGGGTGGTGGGTCTGTGGGGAGCCCTGAAGACTCAGAAAAAGATGACAGTACCTGGACGCCAGTAGAGAGTGAGGACCCCGTAGGTAGTGAGTCCCTTGCTGGGTCCAGCGTAGAAGATAGCGCCTCATCCCTTTCCCTGTCCCCTGAGCGCAGTGGTAGTTTTCTGGATTCCCCAGTGAGGGTGGAGTCCAGTGGGGGCAGCGATATAGAGGGCAGTACAGAGAGTCCCGTTCCCAGTTCCCCGAGTATGGTACCTGTTTCCCAAGAGGAGGAGTATAGGTTGAAATTCAGGGGCAGTAGGAAACTGTCTCACCAGTCTTGGGAGGAGTTTTTGGAGGGATGTAATGAGGCACTGTCCGATTGGGTGGAGCAGTACTCGGAACGTACGTATAACGGCCTGTATGATCTGGTTCTCAGAGAACACCTGCTCAGTTGTTGTGTGCCGGGGTTGCGCCAACACCTGTTGGGGTGTGGATTGTCTGAGCCATTTGAGCTTGCAGAAAAGGCAGACCATTGGGAAGGTGCTGGAGGTCCTCTGGTGTCATTAGTGAGTGATTCCAACAATAGTGGGTCAGAGATCCTCCAGCCCAGCGTGGTGGAGGAGGCTCAGTGTAGCCCAGCTAGGTCCCAGGATAGCGAGGAGGATGTAGGGGCTCACTGCCTGGCTCAGTGGAGCAGGAGTGAGGGGGTGACCGAGGGTCCCCAGACGCCCGAAACCCTGCCTCAGGACTTGGATGGTTTCATGAGGGAACACCAAGTTGGGGACCTAGGCTGTCCTGTTAGTCCACTTGAGGAAGATCTCTTAGTGAGTGGAGGACCTGGAGCACCTGTAACCAGGGCTCCTGTGGTTCTGGAGTCTGGCAGTACCGCTCCGGTAGGGAGGGTACAGGAGTCCAGCGTGAGTGATTGGGGGATGAGTTCCCCAGTGGAAGAGCCGGTGGGTCAGGGACTTCCCAGTTGGGCTAGGATCCCGTGTAGTGACCAGGGTGACACCACTTCTGTTCTGGGGGATCTCCGCGCACTGTCAGGTGGACAGGGGACGGGAGATCAGCGCCAGACAGACAGTCGCTCGACATATGTGTCATTTGATAGCCTCAGGGGGATGGAGTGGAGATCCCCAGAAGTCCTGGAGTGCCAGGCAATTATTCCACCAAAGGTTCTAGGCCGGAGGTTGGAAGGCCAGGTTCGGGATCAGCCTGACCTGAAGGGTGGGTCGTCTGTAATCAGCGTCCCGACCAGTTCTTCTTCCAGAGGTACCGCCCCAGTTGGTAGGGAGCAGGGTTCTGGAAGGGGGTGCAGAGGGTGGGAGAGCCCACCTCTGCCCCCGGTACAACCTGAGGGGTTAAACCCTGGGTTGGAATGGCGTTCTAGGTGTACCCCTCACCAGAGGAGGAGGAACCCTAGGAGAAGAGGTAGGGGGAGGAGAGCCTTCCCTGAGACTCCTGGTCCGCCTGAGGGTGTAGACCCTAGGCTGGAGAACCAGGGGCAGTGTAGTCCTGTCTTTCAGAGAGGAAGAGTGGAGAATGGCCGCTATGTGCCAGGGGTTACTACCCCCCACTCTGTGATTAGGCAAAGACCGGTGGCACCTGGGTGGCCTAGGGCCTGGTCTTGGCCGCGGACAGCTTGGGAGTACCAGTGGGGTAGCCCAGTTGGTCCAGACAGTGGTGTTAGAAAGAATTCCATGAGTTCACCGTGGCGTAGAACCGGAGGGTGTCCCTGCAGTTGCGGGTCCGCGTCCGTGTTCTATCGCCCCAAGCAGGGAAGTCCATCACGGTGGTGATTGGGCTGCCCTGCGTTTTGGCTGGAAGGGGGTTGTGTTGGACTTGGCCCTTCTGGCAGGTTCACCCCTGAACTTTTTTGCTTCTTACCGGTGACTTGGTGTGGTGATTGTTTGGTTTCTGCGCACTTTCCCTGTGTCCCAGGGTAAAGTGCGTGCGTGCTCTGAGTGCATGTGGTGAGATAGGCCTGCCCTCCCATAGGAATGCATGGGGAATGTATGTGTCCCTAGTAGTTCCTGATGCGTGGGGTGTGCAGGCCCGAGTTTGGTATGTGCGGACTCGTGGGAGTGAATGCTGCGCGATGATGTGTGCGGCGTGTATGTACCTAGTGTGGAAGTGCCACTTCTAGAAGTGGGCACTTCTGTGTGCAGTGTGCCTGTCGCGTGATTGGCTGGTCATGTCATGTGACGGGCTAGGGATTCCCCAGTGTCAGGATGAGTCACCCAGTGGTGAATGGGGAGATCAGCAGCTAGATGGGTGGGAGGAGTCCACCTGGGTCCTGAATAGGACAGGGTTTTCCACACACAATGATGGCCCCGCCCCCTGTGGTGCGACTGACGACCCTAGCCCTGCCAGTGAATAGAGTGAGGGGCTGAGCACATCAAGGGTGCTCCCCAACCAGCTGCGACTGGTTTTCCCCCTCACCCTGAACCCAGAACAAAGGGTTTGTCTGTATAAAAATGGGGCTGTGTCCCCACAGAAACTGTTCTCTGCCAGGATCTTACCTGAGGGGGGCTGCTGCTGCTGCTGGACCAGAGGACCGCCACTTGGATTACCTCCCTGCCTGGAGGCCCAGTGAGCTGGCTCTGGGTCCAGCCTTGCCCCCCTGCTCTTGAAGGACCTTATTGCTGGACTTTGGGCTTATTCTCCCTAGAGCGTCTGGGAGCTTTTATTGGCCTCTAGCGCTGAGAGCGCTCTACTTTTTATCCTTAGCGCTAGGAGCGCTTTAATTCTACAAACCGGTGCCCACCCGGCATTTGCCCCGTGTTTTGGCGATCCTGAAGTCCCCTGGCAGGTGCCCACCCTGCCAGGGACATTGTGGTGGTCGTTGGCGGGTGCCCACCCCGCTTATTTAATTATTTAGTTATCGGGTGCCCACCCCGTTTATTCACCTCAAGTAAGAGGGAGCCTACCCCTCATTGTCCCCGCTTCACCGCCGCCGGCCCGAGCCACGAACGCGGCGAACCAGGAAGTCAGGCAGCCTCGGAAGGGACAGGGGCGTGGCCTAACACAGGAAGCGGACGGGAGCCTACCCCGTGCTTCCCGAGAGAAGCGGAACGACGTAGAGATGACCGGGGCTCCCGTGAGCTGAGGAGAGCCCCGCAAGTGCACCAGCCGGCTAGCAGAAGCGGAGGGGGCCCGAGGCACATTGCCGGTGCCTGCCCCCACCGCTGAAGAAGACAAACTGCTGCCGGAGCCTCCCCACGCAGAGAAGAAGCTCCGCCGCCCCGCTGCGAGGGACCGAAGCAGAGAACCAGCAGGGAGTTACCTCGACGAAGCCCCGGTGAGTGAGGGGGGGGGTCGCTCCCACGCTGGTGCCTGCTATCTTGCTGAGTCCCCCGAGCGGGACTCCAACGGTTGGGGCCATTGTTGTTTCAGAGTCCCGAGCGGGACTCCAACCTTCCGAGGGCATTTCTATGGTGCGTGGAGCCCACGAGGCTCCCACGCGCTGCAGTGTCTCTGAGCCCCCGCGAGGCTCCAACGAAGGGGCCCGCATTATTTTCTCGAGCACTGGTGTGCTCCAACGACCCGCATTGGTTTGCCCTGAGCCCCGAGAAGGCTCCAACGTTACGGGGCCATTCTTGTTCTAGAGCCCAGAGAGGCTCTCACGACAGGGGCCTAATGGTTCACGGAGCCCCGTGAGGCTCTTATGTGGTGCTTATGTGGTTCCAGAGCCTGTGAGGCTCCAACGTTTGGGCATAGTACTTCCAGAGCCTAGGTGGCTCACGTGCTGCATATTTTTGTTTTGAAAGGCACAGAGGTGCCCAGGCCCCAGTCCCTACAGCTGCCCAGCACTTCGTGGGCAGCTGCAACGTTTAGGTTGTGCCTTGTGCGCCGGGCTTGCGCAGCCTGCGCAGTCGCGCCCTGACATTCTTGTATATTGGGTATTTCTGCATCCTGAGAGGCCAGTTGGCCTGCGGACAGTTATCTTGTGTTGTGCCCTCCCCTAGGGCACTTGGTGATTTTCATACATGTACTTTTTGCGCCTGCGCAATGCCTTCATGATATTTTCTGTCCTGAATTGTGTTTACACCTCTAAATGTATTTTATGCATCCTGTGTTTATGTGCTTAGACCCCTACAGGTAGAGTGATACTTAGGTGGTTGTTTTTCCCCTAGTACAGGTGGTACTAGTGAGGTCCTAGTTCCCTGCGTGGTATTCCTAAAGGTGGTTAGGGTTGCGTAGGTGGTACGTTCTGATACCAGTAGTTACTGGTTGTGTGCTACATATGTTATTTTGTACTACAGTATTATTCCTATTTCTAAAAAGTGCAACTTCCTGACAGTGGTCCAAGTGGCCCTGTCCCCTGTATATATAATCCCTTGTAAATTCTGCCCGTTGGCACATTGTAAAGTGTGTGTTTTTATCTAATGTGTTGTGTATAATACAAAGGTTATTTTTATATAATACCTTGTGTGGAGTTTCCTTTGTGGTGGGCCTTGGGTGTTGTTGCTGGGTGCGCGCGCAAACGCTTTACACATCGCCTCAGAGATAAGCCTGACTGCTCGTGCCAAGCTACCAAGGGGGTGAGCAGGGGTTATCTTTGGCGTGTAACTCCCCAGCCCTGACTAGAGTGGTGGTTTCTGTCTGGCTTTGGCGCAAGCCTCAGCCAACCAGAAATCCCATTTCTAACACTCCCCATTAGCCTACCAGGGATGAGGCACAGGTGGGAACCTGTGGGTGGAAGAGGGCCTCAAACACCAACCCGCAAGGGTCAGTGGACCTGCAAGGGGCAGCAGCTATCAGACTGAGCTGCACAGGGAGGAAATAAGATCACTGACAAGGTCAGTGAAATTTTCTCCTTTCACAGCATTAAGTAGTGTGAGGGGGAGGGCTGACAAATGGGCAGTGGGAAGCATTAAACGTGGTGGTGGACTGGTGGCCCCCGCCCTCGGTAGCCCACCCCCCCACGGACCACGCACGCAACCTTGGAATCATCCTAGACTCCAAGCTTAAAATGGACCGCTAGATCAACTCTGTCACATCCTCCTGCTTCCACATCCTCTGCCTCCTACATAAGACCTTCAAATGGATCCCCCTAGAGCACAGAAAAACCGTCATCCACACCCTCGTCACCAGCAGACTCGACTACGGCAACGCACTCTACGCTAGAACAAACAAAAACCTCACCCGCAAGCTACAAAACATCCAGAACGCCGCTGCAAGACTGGTCCTCAACCTACCACGACACTGCCACATCTCCCAACACCAGCGTACACTCCACTGGCTCCCCATCGAGGCTAGAATCACCTTCAAGATCCTCACCCACGCACAAAAAGCCCTCCACAACACCAGACCAGCATACCTCAACAGCCGAATCAACTTCCAAAGATACTTACGATCATCCCAGCTCTCCTACGCCGTGGTTCCCTGCGCCAAAAAGACCAGATGAGGAGGGTGCTCCTTCTCCTTCCTTGCGGCCATAGCATGGAACGCCATTCCACTCCACCTCAAGCAGACAACATCTCTCCCCATCTTCACGAAAAACCTCAAAACCTGGCTCTTCTACAGACCCCCTCCTTGATGGACAGGAACCTGGTCCTCCCCTCCTCCCGAGCTCCTTGAGACCCTTATGGGTGAATAGGTGCCCTTAACAAACCCATGATTGATTGATTGATTGACTGAAGTTGTCCATGGGGGTAGAACAGGAGCATGCGACAAAAAAGGTGAAAAAAGTAAAGTATGCAAAAAGGGAAAAAAAAAATAAAAAAGTTAAAAAGAGAGCAAAGAAGGCAGAAGGGGAAAATGGTAGAAAGCACAAGGACAGAAGGCAGACCAGCAGCAGAGCAAATATGCTTCCCACTAGCTCACCGGGGATGAGACGCAGGTGGGAGCTTGTGGTTGGAGGAGGGCCTTGAACACTAACTATCAAGGGCCAGTTGAACCTGCAAGGGGCAGCAGCTACCAGGCAGAGCTGAGCAGTGAGTGAAGAAGTTTACTGACAAGGTCAGTGAAACTGCTTCTTTCCTGGTACAGCATCTGCCATTAAGTAGTGTGAGGGGGAGGGCTGGACAGCAGGAAGGCAGGAAGCAAGAAATGCAGTGCTGGAAGGGGGCGGTGCACGGGGGTCAAGCAGTGGCAGGGGCACAGCGAAAAAGAGGGTGAAAGAGAGAAAAAAGTATGTAAAAAGGGTGAAAAGGAGAAAAAAAGTAAGAAAGAGGAAAAAGAGGAAAAAGAGTCAGAAAGCACAAGGACCTGAGGCAGACCAACAGAAGAGCAAAGATGCTCCCAACTAGCCCACCAGGGATGAGGCATAGGAGGGCCTCGAACACCAACCAACAAGGGTCATTGGACCTGGAAGGGGCAGCAGCGCCGGTAGGGAAGCAGTTCACTGACAAGGTCAGTGAAATTGCTCCTTTCCTGGGGCAGCAGCTGCCATTAAGCAATGTGAAGGGGAGGGCTGGACAGCTGGGAGGCAGGAAACGTGGCGCTGGAAGGGGGTGTAGCTGCTGGGGTCGAGCAGCAGCGGGGGCATAGTGCAAAAAGGGGGAAAAGAGAAAAAAGTAAAAAAGAGAAGAGAAAACAGTAAAAAATAGAGAGCAAAGAAGGCGAAGGGGGAAAAAGAGGCAGAAAGCACAAGCACAGAAGGCAGACCAGCAGCAGAGCAAAGAGATACCCAATAACATAATACAATTTAAAAACATACTAATTTCATTAAAATTCAAATGGTAAAGAACATAAAAACTATCAATCTACAAAAACGTAATAAATAGGATTCAATATTGAAAATATTTTTCATTATAAATATGACATTTTTACATACACATAACCATAATAATTGAATTTTAAATAAAGTAAACTAAACTATTAAATTCTAAAAAATTATAAATATTCTATTCCCACCACAATTTATACAACAATAGGAAACATGTTTAACTCAGGAGGGGTAAAATGTACTACCCCCCACTCCACGCATGGCAACAGTATGGAAAATGTTTAATTGCGGATGGGTACAATTTTCTATTCTCACTCCAGTCAGTGCAACAGTAGCGAAATTGTTGGTCTCATGAGGGGTAAATATAAATATTTGCACTTCGCGTAGTGCAACAGTAGGGAACGTGTTGGATTCTGGAGGCGTCACATTAGCCATTCCAACTCCATTCACTGCAACAGTAGTGAAAGTGTTGGATTGTTAATGGATAACATTTATTATTCCCACTACAGTGTATGCAACAGTAGGTAAAGTGTTGGGTTGCGGAGGGGTACATTTTACTATTCCCACTCCAGTCAGTGCAACAATAAGGAAAGTGTTGCATTGGGAAGCGATAAAATGTACTATTCCCACTTCAGCCGGTGCAACAGTAGGTAAGCTGTTGGATTGCGGAGGAGTAAAATTTACTATTCTCCCTCCAAACAGTGCAAAAGTAGGGAAAGTGTTGGATTGCAGAGGGGTAAAATGTACTATTCCAACTCCAGTCAATGCAACAGTAGGGAAAGTGTTAGATTGTGGAGGGGTAAAATTTACTATTCCCACTCCTGTGTATGCAATAGTCGGGAAAGTATTCAATTGCGAATGGGTAAAATGTATTATTCCTACTCCAATGTATGCAACAGTAGGGAAAGTCCTGGATTGCAGAGGAGTAAAATGTACTATTCCCACTCCAGACAATGCAACAGTAGGGGAAGTGTTGAACTGCGGAGGAGTAAAATTCACTATTCCCACTCCAGTCTACACAATAGGTAGGGAAAGTGTTGGATTGTGGAGGGTTAACATTTACCATTTCCTCTCCAATCCGTGCATAAGTAGGGAAAGTCTTGCATTGTGGAGAGGTAATATGTATTATCCACTCCAGTGTATGAGACAGTAGGGAAAGTGTTAGATTGCAGATGGGTAAAATGCCTTATTCCCACTCAATTGTATGCAACAGTACAGAAAGTGTTGGATTGCGGAAGGGTAACATTTACTATTCCTACTCCAGTCAGTGCAACCCCAGTACCCCTACAAAACCTACAACCCGCACCCAAAACATAACATTGAAAAAGATTAATAATAAAATTAGCATAATAAATGATCAATTACTTAATTAATATTCATTTAAAAATAAGCATTAATTCCTCCAAAATGCGCCTCATCCAATTAAAAATACTACATAGGACCTACTACACGAAAGTGACTATGTATTAAATGGGCAGGGCTTCGGACCAGTACTGTTTGCGCAACTGCGCGGGTGTCGGCACATTCTATCACACTTTATGGGAGTGTCCCGAGATTACATCGTACTGGACAGCAGTAATGGATATCATCACGGAAGATAGCGGGAACATAGTTCCGCTCTCTCCCAAATGTTGCATGCTGAACATATGGGAGCCAAAAGACCTCAACCATGCAGACAGACAGTGGGCAACAATGAGAATGATGGTAGCTGTTAGAAATGGAATTTCTGGTTGGCTAAGGCTTGTGCCAAAGCCAGGCAGAAACCACTACTCTAGTCAGGGCAAGGAAGTTACACGCCAAAGATAACCCCTGCTCACCCCCTTGGTAGCTTGGCACGAGCAGTCAGGCTTATCCCGGAGGCAATGTGTAAAGTGTCTGCGCGCGCACACAGCAACAACACCCCAGGCACACCACAAAAGGAACTCCAAACAAGGTTATGTATAAAAATAGCCTTTGTATTATAATAAACACATTAGATCCTAATCACACAATATACACTGTGCCAACTGGCACGGGCAATATTCACAGGGTATTACGTACACATGACACGGCCACATGGACCACCGTCAGAATCATCACTTAGAAGAAATTAGCGAATGTAGAACATACACTAACTGTCGCATAAATTATAGATGTAGAACACAAGCAGTAACTACTGGTAAATGTTAGGAATACACTACGCAATCATAATCACATTAGGCCTAGAACACAGTATGCAATCACTGTAGGCATAAACAACTGAGATCTAAAAACCATTAGCATAACGCATTACGCACTTAGCATCACAAACATAAATACATTAGGTAATACCTGAAAGCATGAGCACCAGTCGATATAGGACATATAATAAATGTGGAACACTACCAGTGATTACTGGCAGACACTGGACTCAGTAGTAGAACCTGCAACATAAAACATATTATGCCATCAGCATCACATCAGGCGCAAACCACCTTATGTGCCACTTTAGAACTCTGCGCCCTATGTCCAGTAGAGTCAGGGTGTAAGCTGCCACGGCAGCAAAAGTATGCAAAGTACTGGCCTAAACGTGGCAGCTGCCCACTACTTGCTGGGCAGCTGTGAAATCACGAAGAAGGGCACTGACACCCTCTGTCCCCCACTGGGACTCTAACAAAATGAATGTGCCCCCAAACGTTGCAGCTGCCCACTGTCGGATGGGGCAGCTGGGAGATAAACCAGCACCCACAAGGTGCACGTTGAAATCCCGCTCTGGGACTCAGAAATTCACCAAAACTGTGCAAGACGTTGTTGCTGTCTGCCACGGCAGTACAGCTGGGGGAAATAAACAGATACTGGAACTGCAGTGCACGGATGGGAGCCGAGCTCTACTCCGGGACTACTGACCTCCAAATTGCCCAAGAGTGAGCAACATGTAGCCACTGCCCGTGACTGCGGTGCAGCTGTGCCAAATCAGCCTGGGCACTAACACTACATAGTGAAAAAGGCTAGGATAAATGCAAAAGGTTTAGGGGTGAACCTGCCAAAAGGACCAAGTCCAACACAACCCCCTTCCAGCCAAAACGCAGGGTAGACCAATCACCACCGTGATGGGCTTCCCTGCTTTGGGCGATAGAACACGGACGAGGGCCTGCAACTGCAGGGACACCCTCCTGTGCTACACCACCCTGAACCCATGTTGTTCCCTCTGTAAAAGCTCTGTGGACCAACTGGGCTACCCCACTGGTGCTCCTCAGCTGTCCACGGCCAGGACCAGGCCCTAGGCCATCCAGATGCCACTGGTCCTTGCCTATCCACAGAGTGGGGGGTAGTAACCCCCAGCACATAGTAACGGTTCTCCACTCTACCCCTCATCAGGGCAGTTCTAGACTGCCACCGATCCTCCAGCCTAGGGTCTGCACCCTCAAGCTGACCAAAAGTCACGGGCGAGGCTCTCCTCCCCCTACCTCTTCTTCTGGGGTTCCGCCCTCTCTTCCTCTGAGAGGCACCCTCATAACACAACTTTCCCACCAGTTCAGGACCTCTTTCCAAGAACTGGTCTACCAACCTAGGGTTTAACCCCTCAGGTTGCATCGGGGTCAGGGGCGAGGACTCCCTCCCTCTGCACCCCCTTTCAGAATCCGGCACCCTCCCAACTGGAGTGGTGCCCCTAGCAGCTACATCGGTCAGGACACTGCTTACAGTTGTCCTTCCCTCTAGGTCAGGCCGATCCTGATCCTGGCTTCCCAACCTTGGGTCTAAACCCTTTGGCGGAGTACGTGCCTGGCACGCCAGGACTTCTGGGGACTCACACAGTATCCCCCCAAGGGTAACACCTGACTCATATGTTGCGTGACCGTCTGCCTGGTGCAGATCTCCCGTCCCCTGTCCACCTGACAGTGCGTGAAGATCCCCCAGAACAGAAATGGTGTCACCATGGTCACTCCAATGGAATTCAGCCCTACTGGCTGGTCCCTGACCCACTGGTTCTTCCACTGGGGAACACATCCCCCATTCACCCCTCAATTCGGACTTCTCTACCCTCCCTACTGGAGCGGCACCGCCAGATACCAGAACCACTGGGGCTCTATTTACAGACGCTCCAGGTTCTCTAGACACTAGGAGATCCTCCTCAAATGGACTAACAGGACAGCCAAGGCCCCCAATCTGGTGTTCCCTGAAGAAACCATCCAGGTTCTGAGACTGGGTTTCGGGCACCTGGGAACACTCAGTCCCACACTCACTCCTACTCCAGGCAGTGTATATTGTGTGACTGTAAGCAGTGTCCTGACCGATGTAGCTGCTAGGGGCGCCACTCCAGTTGGGATGGTGCCGGACTCTGGAAGGGGGTGCAGAGAGAGGGAGTCCTCGCCCCTGACCCCGATGCAACCTGAGGGGTTAAACCCTAGGTTGGGAGACCAGTTCTTGGAAAGAGGTCCTGAATTGGTGGGAAAGTTTTGTTATGAGGGTGCCTCTCAGAGGAAGAGAGGGCGATACCCCAGAAGAAGAGGTAGGGGGAGGAGAGCCTCGCCCGTGACTATTGGTCAGCTTGAGGGTGCAGACCCTAGGCTGGAGGATCGGTGGCAGTCTATAACTGCCCTGATGAGGGGTAGAGTGGATAATGGTTACTATGTGCCAGGGGTTACTACCCCCCACTCTGTGGATAGGCAAGGACCAGTGGCATCTGTATGGCCTAGGGTCTTGTCCTGGCCACGGACAGCTGAGGAGTACCAGTGGGATAGCCCAGTTGGTCCGCAGAGCTTTTACAGAGGGAACAATATGGGTTCCGGGTGGTGTAGAACAGGAGGGTGTCCCTGCAGTTGCAGGCCCGCGTCCGTGTTCTATCGCCCAAAGCAGGGAAGCCCATCACGGTGGTGATTGGTCTACCCTGCGTTTTGGCTGGAAGGGGGTTGTATTGGACTTGGCCCTTTTGGCAGGTTCACCCCTAAACCTTTTGCATTGATCCTAGCCTTTTTCCCTATGTAGTGTTAGTGGTTTTAGACCTCTAGGCACTTTAGGACTGTGTCCCAGTGTAAAATGCGTGCCCTCGGTGTTACATTTACTGAGACTGCCCTGCCCTCCCATAGGAATGCATGGGGGATATGTGTGTCCATGGTAGTTCCTGGTGTGAACGGAGTGCAGGGTCAAGTTTAGTATGTGCGAACTCGTGAGGATAAATGCTGCGCAATGGTGTGCGCAGATTTATTGTGACTGGTGGAGAAGTGCCACTTTTAGAAATTGGCATTTCTGTGTGCTGTGTGTCTGCCTGACTGATGTGGAGTGCATGTCTGCCTTGTGATTGACAGGTGCTGGATGGTGTGGGGAATTCCAGGAGCCAGGATGGGTCTGCCCGGGGGTGAATGGAGAGATCTACATGTAGATGGGAGGGGGAAGTTGCACCTGTGACCTGAATAGGGCTGTGCCTTCCCTACACGAATGCTGGCTCCGCCCCCTGTGGTGCGTCTGATGTCCCTAGCCTGTCCTGTGAATAGGGAGAGGGGCAGAGCAAAACAAAGTGCTCCAGAACCAGTTGCATCTGGTTTTCCCCTTGCCCTGCACCTTGGTGACAAAGGAAATCTGTGTATAAAAAGGGGCTGTGACCCCCATGTAAAAGGTTCAGTGGTGCTGGTCCTGACGCTGGGGGCTGCTGCTGCTGGGCTCCAGGAGGAACCGCCACATGGGACTGCCTCCCTGCTGGAGGGCCCTGTGTGCTGGCCTGCCTGAGCCCAGCCTTGTGCCACTGAACTTTGCCTTTATCTAGGAGCAGCGCTTTAATTTTGTTCAGCTTGCCCCTCTGACTTTGTGCTGAATTGGGGGCCCTAGCGCTTAGAGTGTGCTTCTACTGGTAATTTGCAGCACTGAGAGGCTGCCTGGGGATTCCCCCGCATTTCATCCAGGGAAGACATGGCTTGGCAGTTCGGGCTGGACTGTTCCCATGAGGCACAGGGTCAAGACTGATTTGCATATGGCCATGTCTGAACTGGGGTGGCGTAGTGGGCAAAAGAACGATGGATTTAACCCAGATCTCTTGACTGGGGGAGAATGTCTGCATTGTCAGCATTCCGTCCATCATTTGTTTGTTGTAACGCTTTTCGCCCTAAGTGGGATGGGTATTCCCAGACGTGGGACCCGTGCTCACTACACCACTGGAGTCAAGCTATCCTGGCTGATGACGGCTGATAGCCAGAAACCGGTCCTAGGATGCTGGATTCCGGTCCAGGGAAGACATGGCTTGGCAGTTCGGGCTGGACTGTTCCCATGAGGCACAGGGTCAAGACTGATTTGCATATGGCCATGTCTGAACTGGGGTGGCGTAGTGGGCAAAAGAACGATGGATTTAACCCAGATCTCTTGACTGGGGGAGAATGTCTGCATTGTCAGCATTCCGTCCATCATTTGTTTGTTGTAACGCTTTTCGCCCTAAGTGGGATGGGTATTCCCAGACGTGGGACCCGTGCTCACTACACCACTGGAGTCAAGCTATCCTGGCTGATGACGGCTGATAGCCAGAAACCGGTCCTAGGATGCTGGATTCCGGTCCAGGGAAGACATGGCTTGGCAGTTCGGGCTGGACTGTTCCCATGAGGCACAGGGTCAAGACTGATTTGCATATGGCCATGTCTGAACTGGGGTGGCGTAGTGGGCAAAAGAACGATGGATTTAACCCAGATCTCTTGACTGGGGGAGAATGTCTGCATTGTCAGCATTCCGTCCATCATTTGTTTGTTGTAACGCTTTTCGCCCTAAGTGGGATGGGTATTCCCAGACGTGGGACCCGTGCTCACTACACCACTGGAGTCAAGCTATCCTGGCTGATGACGGCTGATAGCCAGAAACCGGTCCTAGGATGCTGGATTCCGGTCCAGGGAAGACATGGCTTGGCAGTTCGGGCTGGACTGTTCCCATGAGGCACAGGGTCAAGACTGATTTGCATATGGCCATGTCTGAACTGGGGTGGCGTAGTGGGCAAAAGAACGATGGATTTAACCCAGATCTCTTGACTGGGGGAGAATGTCTGCATTGTCAGCATTCCGTCCATCATTTGTTTGTTGTAACGCTTTTCGCCCTAAGTGGGATGGGTATTCCCAGACGTGGGACCCGTGCTCACTACACCACTGGAGTCAAGCTATCCTGGCTGATGACGGCTGATAGCCAGAAACCGGTCCTAGGATGCTGGATTCCGGTCCAGGGAAGACATGGCTTGGCAGTTCGGGCTGGACTGTTCCCATGAGGCACAGGGTCAAGACTGATTTGCATATGGCCATGTCTGAACTGGGGTGGCGTAGTGGGCAAAAGAACGATGGATTTAACCCAGATCTCTTGACTGGGGGAGAATGTCTGCATTGTCAGCATTCCGTCCATCATTTGTTTGTTGTAACGCTTTTCGCCCTAAGTGGGATGGGTATTCCCAGACGTGGGACCCGTGCTCACTACACCACTGGAGTCAAGCTATCCTGGCTGATGACGGCTGATAGCCAGAAACCGGTCCTAGGATGCTGGATTCCGGTCCAGGGAAGACATGGCTTGGCAGTTCGGGCTGGACTGTTCCCATGAGGCACAGGGTCAAGACTGATTTGCATATGGCCATGTCTGAACTGGGGTGGCGTAGTGGGCAAAAGAACGATGGATTTAACCCAGATCTCTTGACTGGGGGAGAATGTCTGCATTGTCAGCATTCCGTCCATCATTTGTTTGTTGTATCGTCTTGCGGGAGCCCACCCCGCGTTATCGCCGCACTGGTGTTCTGTAAACTGGCGGGAGCCCACCCCGCATCGGTACCTCCATAGCGGGTACCTACCCCGCATTGTGCGCTGTTTTTATACCCCTAGCGGGTGCACACCCCGCCAGGTACTTCGTGCTAATAACGGGAGCCTACCCCGTATTGTGCCCGGTAGAAAGAAAAACAAACTCACCGCCGTGGCCCGGAATCCACCTGACGGAAGACGGGGCCTCGCGACGGAAGCAGGAAGCAGTCCGGGAGCCTCGCGGGCTCCAGAACGAAGTCCCAGTCCCGAGACGAGGGACCGGGTGAAGCAAGGCTGAAGGTGAGAGCCTGGACCCCGAAGGAGTTCGGAGCCTTGCGGGCTCCATGCCAGCGTCCTGCTGTGGACTTACGAGAGGCGGCGGAATCCTGCAGACGGGAGTCCAGCGGGAGTCCAGAGGGAGACCGGAGGAGTCCTGCAAGCCCCGGTGAGTGGGGGCTTAAGTTGGGCAGCGTCGGTCCTCAGCTGCACCGCCAGTAGCGGCAGCTGCAACGGTCTGGGCAAGTTTTTCCCTGGAAGTCACGAGCACGGCTTTGCAGGCACAACAGTGCCCAGGCTGATTTGGCACAGCTGCACCGCCGTCACGGGCAGTGGCTACGTGTTGCGCACTCTTGGGCAATTTGGAGGTCAGTAGTCCCGGAGTAGAGCTCGGCTCCCATCCATCACTGCAGTCCCAGTATCTGATTATTTCCCCCAGCTGTACTGCCGAGGCGGACAGCAACAACGTCTTGCGCAGTTTTGGTGAATTTCTGAGTCCCAGAGCGGGATTCCAACGTGCACCTTGTGCTTGCTGGTTTCTCTCCCAGCTGCCCCGTCCGACAGTGGGCAGCTGCAATGTGTGGCGCCATGGTTCTGGGAGTCCCCATGGGGCTCTTTTAGCATGTGTAGTGCCAGTGATTGTTTGGTGGTGAGAAGCCCCAGTGGGGGCCCAAGAGTCACCAGGAGTGCCATGCTTCATTTGCACAATTTTCCAGCTGCCCTGCGAGAGCGCAGGCAGCTGCAACATTTAGGGGCACATTCATTTTGTTAGAGTCCCAGTGGGGGACAGAGGGTGTCAGTGCCCATCTTCGTGATTTCACAGCTGCCCAGCAAGTAGTGGGCAGCTGCCACGTTTAGGCCAGTACTTTGCGTACTTTTGCTGCCTTGGCAGATTACACCCTGACTCTACTGGACATAGGGTGCAGAGTTCTAAAGTGGCGCATAAGGTGGTCTGCGCCTGATGTGATGCTGATGGCATAATATGTTTTATGTTGCAGGTTCTACTACTGAGTCCAGTGTCTGCCAGTAATCACTGGTAGTGTTTCACATTGATTATATGTCCTATATCGACTGGTGCTCATGCTTTCAGGTATTACCTAATGTATTTATGCTTGTGATGCTAAGTGCGTAATGCGTTATGCTAATGGTTTTTAGATCTCAGTTGTTTATGCCTACAGTGATTGCATACTGTGTTCTAGGCCTAATGTGATTATGATTGCGTAGTGAATTCCTAACATTTACCAGTAGGTACTGGTTGTGTTCTACATCTATAATTTATGCGACAGTTAGTGTATGTTCTACATTCGCTAATTTCTTCTAATTGATGAATCTGAGGTGGTCCAGGTGGCCCTGTCATGTGTGTATAATCCCCTGTGAATATTGCCCGTGCCAGTTGGCACAGTGTATATTGTGTGATTAGGATCTAATGTGTTTATTATAATACAAAGGCTATTTTCATACGTAACCTTGTGTGGAGTTCCTCTTGTGGTGTGCCTGGGGTGTTGTTGCTGTGTGCGCGCGCATACGCTTTACACATTCCGTTTTGCTACAACAGTAGCAAAACGGAACATAGCTCGGTCCTGGGGGGCAGCGGAGACACCAACAGTGACAGGCTGGTGTAGCGACATGGACATGATTATACTGGCAGAAAAAGCTATGTTTGTCCACAGAGGGTGTCCCAAGAATTGGGGAAGACTGTGGGATAAATGGAATGAATACAGAGGATATATATGCACCCCCCCTGTTACAAACCATGGTTCGGACGATGAGATGTAGTGAATACGAATGTGTAATTCCTTCACCACTATACACTGTAATGCCTATGAGATATTCTCTGAGTATTCTTATCTCTATGTGGAATGTATTGCAGATTTCTTTTTCAATAAACCAAAATGTTTAAAAAAAAAAAAATAAGCATTAATTAATTAAAAGTAATTTACCTCCCTCCCTGTACCCCTACAAAACCCACAACCCACACCTGAAATTTAACTTTAAAAAAAATTACACAATTAACATAAATATTTATTATGTATTTAATATTAATTAAAAAGTCATTACTAATTAATTACATTTTTTATTTTATTTAAATTTTTATTGAAAAGAATAAAAAGATACATACAACGGTTATTGATAGCTACGGTGTGCACGCGTCTTGGCCAATTACAGAGTAGCCCATGTAACATGAGCTTACGGCGTCTCCTCCCTTTTATAGCTGCAAAGGCAGTCCAAGATCCACACCTCACAACACGCTCCCACCGTAACATGAAGCTGTACAACCACCACCACCGCCACCATACCCAGGAGTTCCACTTGGACAAAAAAAAAAGCTATTCCGCAGAGTATCCTCCATTTATGGCATATTTAAAGAGGGTCTGCTCCCTCCGCCTCTCCCGTTTCCTTCCCAACCAACTGCTGGTACAGTCTCTAAATGTTTCTAGGGTGGCTCTGCAGTGGTAACAGCTCATTATACAATTCAAATTGGGTGTTGCAGTATTACATAGATTTAGACCACTCTGTTGTGGTAGGTACAGGTTCCCGCGCCCACCGCATACCAATTTGTCTTTTGGTAAGTAGCAGTCCCATACCTATAAGTTTTCGCACCTCCTTCGGCAGTTCCCCAGTATACCCCAGCAAAGCCAACAGGGGGTCTATTGTTAACTCCAAGCTTGTGATTTCGTTCAACTTTTGGAAAATCTGCTCCCAGAACCTCGCTATTCCCGGGCATGTCCAGGCTACATGCAGAAACCGTGCCGAAGCTGCACCACATCTCTCACAGTCTGCTGAGTCCCGGAAGCCATACCTAAATGCTCGTGCAGGTGTATAGTAAACTCTATTAAGGAATTTAAAATGAATCAGGCAATGCCTGCCATTCAGAGACACCTGCTGTGTAGTCTTAAAACAATATCTCCAGACAATGTCCTCTAGTGCCACCCCCAGATCCGTTTGCCATTCCAGTCGGGCCTTAGAGTAGCGATTTTTCCTAATGTTCTGCATTATATCATAGAAAATAGAGATGCACCGTCTGTGGGTCGCGCTGCGCAATAGGTGAGAGAGCACCCCTAGCTCTGGTGGCTCTATCATTTAGTCTCCCAGCTGCTCATGGAGCATGTATCTCAGTCTATGAAAATGGAAGCGAGCGAGAGATGTAACTTTACAATCTTACACATCGAGCTCCTCCCAACTCCTGGCCTTGCCTTCCAAGAATAGATCACCCATCTTGGTGATGCCAAGCATCTCAAAAGCGTGTATCACCCTTTGCTTATGGCTGAGCGGCAGCCAGGTACAACATGCAATCAGGGTCAGGGGGGAGTATAGAATCGTGCCTGTCTGTCGATAAGCAAATTATGCCACGTGTGTACTACGGAATTGACAGAGTCTAAAGTTCCTGTTCTTCTGAGAGGGGCCCGGAACAGCACCATTGACAGTGACTCAGGCGCCATAGCCAACTTTTCAATTGATATATGAGGAGGACTCATGAAGCCAGTGAAAGGCATGAGACTCCTGTGCCGTTCCGTAGTATGGTTCCAAGTCTGGAGAGCCCAGACTGCCCATAGAATATGGAAAAGTGAGCATGTCCCATTGAACCAGCGGCTGCTTCCCTGCCCAGGCTAGTCCCATCAATAAAGAGCGAAGTGTCTTATAAATGTGCGCAGAGAGCACCATTGGGATGTTTTGGAACAAAAACAAGAATCTGGGAAGTACCACCATCTTCATTAATGATATGTGCCCCAACAAGGACAGAGGGAGGCGGATCCATCTGTCAACATCTTCCTCTAATTTGGTGATCGCCCTACTGTAGTTTTCACTGAGTACCAGGTTTGAATCCGTGTACACGCGTATGCCCTAATAGCGGATCAGATCTGATATCCACTTTAGGGGGTAGTCTAAGCTCACGGGTATCATAGCTGGGGAAAAAGGGAAGATTGCCGACTTGTCCCAGTTGATTTTAAGAATCGGAGTCAGGTTAGTTTCTGAGTCCCTGAAATACAACAGAGTATCATCCGCATTGGCCGAAATGATAAGGTTATAGTTCGGAAATCTGATCCCCCTATGACTGTGGTATTCCTTCAGGGCACAGGCGAGGGGCTCGGCTACTAAGGCATATAGCAAAGGGGAGAGCGGCACCCCTGTCAAGTGCCTCTCGACACCCTGACAGAAGATGTGACCATGTCCCCACTTCGTTTCCTAGCAACAGGAGAGCTGTACAATACCCTAACTAGCCTGAGGAAGATTTCCCCTACCCCCATGCATCTCAGTACTGTGTGCATAAAGTTCATTGCTGCATCTAAAAAGACCGCTGCTGCTTTAACTTCAGGCTTAATGTGTTGTATAGCACCAAAGACTGTTCTCAGTTTAAACAACAGATTTCGCTCTGGGACAAAGCCTGACTGCTCTGGGCCAACCAATAGTGGTTCCAAGGGGGCAAGCCGGTTAGCCAAGATCTTTGCATAGAGCTTAGTGACGACGTTAAGGAGTGATAGGGGCCAAAAAGACGAGAATTCATCTAGGTGTTTGTCAGGCTTTATTATAGTGACAATAAGTGCTTCTCTCATTGAGGGTGTCATCATCCCCTCCTCACCCATTTCCTCAAATAGTGGGCACAGATGCGAAACTAAGGGGTCCTTGAATTCTTTATATAATGCGACAGTGAGCCCATCTAGCCCAGGCGCACCACCCACTTTCATCAAATTTAATGCTGCCAGGACCTCATGGGGATCTATAGGTTTCTTTAAATGTTCACTATGTTCATAGGTTAGCCAGGGCAACTGTATATGCTCTAAATATTCTGAGATTGCAGCCTCATCCGAACTCTCTCTTGTGCGATATAGCTCTGAGTAATATTAGCTAAATCTACCTGCAATCTCCATAGGGTCAGTTAGGAGCTCCCCATCCACAGCTCGCAGCTCCATCACATCTCCCTTCTCCCTTTTATCTCGCAGCAGGGTAGCTAGCAACGTGCCTGGATGCTCGCCTTCTCCATACGTCCTAGCCACAGCATACTTCCCTAAGTGCTTTATATCACTGTCTGCAGTTTCATGATACTCAGCTAGTGTCTCTTTTAGGTTGTCGCCTACCCTAGGGTTGTCGCCTTCTAGGACTTCCTTTTCTAACTCTGCCAGCTACCCTTCCAGATTAACCAGGTGCTGTTGAATCAAGCGTAGGTCCCCGGAGTGTTTGGACATGGCCAACCCCTGATGTACACCTTGAACATTTTTCAGACTGTGGAAAACCTTTGAACAGATCCAATGTTGATATCAAAGAAATCTTCCACTGCTGTAGCTAATTTGGTGCGAAACTCACTATCCATCAAAGAATAAGGGGGGAAGCGCCAAGTGAATGGCAACGGCTTTTTCCTCGAGCCTTCAATATCTAACAGAATTGGGGAATGGTCAGATAGAGATCAGGGGAGTACCTTACAGTCTTGTATCTGTTGAAACAATATCCTTGAGACAAACCAATAATCAATTCTGGTATGTAAATTATGCGGGGCCGAATAATGAGTGAATCCTCCTACACACAAGAAGCGCTCCCTCCAGACATCCAGTAGTTCCAGTTGAATCGCAATATCACATATAGCTCTGGCTGCAACTGATAGTCGCTGCACCGGTCCACCAGAGCGATCTAACGAGGGCTCTAGTACACAATTTAGATCCCCCCCAAATAATCGCCAGACCAATCTTTGTTCTCATGTGCGCTAGCAACCCTTGATAAAACTGTGAGCAATCATAGTTGGGTCCATACACATTAACTATGTACCAATCAATGCCCTTCCCAGTGCATCTAGAAATCGTATACCTAGCGCCAGTGTCAGTTTCAAGCGCTTTTAGTGTTATTCCCGATTTAGGGTTGACCCATGTGAGTACTCCGCTGGCATGAGACGTGAACCCCACCGCATGATAGTGGGCACGCAGCCGCCTATGTGTAAGCATAATACTATTCACCGAGAGGTGGGAATCTTGCAGCAGCGCAATGTCTATCTTCTGTTGCACTAAGTATGCTACTACCCTTCCAACTTTCTAAAGTCGTTCAGGCCTCTAATATTCCAGTTGAGCAGACGAATTCTGCCGCCGCTAAACTCCATCTTGACTCTGTACCTTTGTCATATCTGTGCTGCCCAAATCTATCCTCCTCCACAATTTTTATCGAAGGCGGATGGTTGATTCGTGCGCACCAAGTACGCACTGTACAAATATCCCACAATCATAGAGAACAACAATATACCCACCCCCCCTCCCATGCCATGCTGACCCCAACTAGGCATGAATGACAACAACCTTCCCTCCCAAAACCCCTTTGCATTTTAGTATCAGTTACAGAATTCAAATAACTATCACGGTCTAATACCATGTGATGGGCAACACATGGGGTGGATGTTGCCGGCAAAACCCTTCAGTGCTTTTACAAAAAAACTAAAGATGTATACTCTTAGCCATCTACTTTCATTATACACTTCCAAGAAAGTCAAAATATAGGGTGCTTCTGGAGGAAGGCTGGATGTCACCAACAGTCCCAAAGTCACACATCGGGCTCAGATAAAGTTAATAACAATGATCAACTACCATTTTGTCCAAGTAATGTTGTGTAGTTCTTATAAACCTATGTAAGATCTGCGCGTTTAGATAACATACACTGTAGGATTTGTGTCAGACTGATTCTAGATACCCCCACGGGGTACATTGGCTTCTGTACCACCTAGCTCACAGTGCCACTAGAAATCCCTCTTACCAAGGAGAGAATAGTTCTAGGCAACTATGGAACATGACAACCCTGATCACGCAGGTCCGTGGAAACAGTGCACTACTTTTCGCTCAGTCACTCGTGTTCACTTATTCTCAGAGAGATACCCAGAATAAACGGTATGGACGTTTTTCAATAAGCATTTATTGAACAGTTCATACAAAAAAGGAAGGTGCACCAGAAAGAGTCAGCAAACTGCAAATCAATCAAGAATATGTCCTTTATTGTAGTGTAAAAAGCACTCATCAGCCAACGCGTTTCGTTCTCAAAGAACTTCGTCAGGGCTCAGACGATCAAAGGAAAGTCCAGTTGGCATATATATAATGGTCAATAGGATTCAATTGACAAATGATATAGGTTTCTCTCCACTATTCAGAAAGAACCAATTTCTCAGTAGATAGTCCTTCGCAATATTGATCGATAAACACGGCAAGAATAGATGCCAGTAGTCCTGAAAAGTAACAGCACCGACGAGCAGAATCCCTTGTGGACGAAAAGGGGGATAGAGGGAAGGCGAACTGCTACCGTCCCATATCCCTTCTGCATTCAACCTCCAAACTGATGGGCAGAATTCTGCTGGGAAGGTTGAAACAATGGTCCAATGAGAATAACATTCTCTCAGAAGCCCAATACGGTTTCAGACGGGGTATTGTAATGGTGGAACAGTGTCTAAATCTGGAGTTATTAATAGGAAAATATACCCTAGCCAAGGAAGGGGTCTTACACCTTTGTTTCGTTGATCTCACCAATGCGTTTGATCTCGTTAACCATGCCAAATTGTGGAAAACCCTGAAAGAGCTAGGAGCACCAATAGATATTATTGTATATTTATCCCAGATTTACTCTTTTCTGACTTCCAGAGTACGGTTTGGAACAATGGGTGAATGTACCCAAGAATTTAGGGTTGCAAGGGGAATACGCCAAGGATGTGTATTGGCGCCTCTCCTTTTTTCTTTATATATCCACAATGTGGATTCCTTTTTACAAAAGATAACTGTAGATGTTCCAAAAATTGGAACACGTACCTCCCCAGTATTAATCTATGCAGACGACGCTGTCTTACTGTCAAGGACAGCGAATAGACTACAATGTCTAATAGAAAATTCGCTTTGTACATGTCAGAAAAAGATCTCCAGTTAAATCTTACTAAAACTTTTGGTATGACATGCGGGAACAACAGATCGAAGCACAGACAACACCATGTGGTTGGAGTAGTTATAAGTAGAGTTCAAACTTTTTCTTATCTAGGTCTGCTTTTTAATAGAAATGGCACCTGCAATAAACACATTGAATCCTGTAATTTGAAATTTTAAAGAATTATTGAGGGTATTTTTAGATTCTCTACTAAACTGGGAAATAAACACATAAGGGAAATCCTTGCTTTGTATAAAAGCAAGTGTGTGAAGGGTGCTTCTTATGGGCCAGCCATATGGGGGAGGGAAAACAACGCATCCTTACAAATCCAAGAAAATAAATTTCTAAAAAGAGTGTTGGCAGTCCCAAATTCGACAGCCAATTATATAGTACACAAAGAAATGTCTGTATCGTACAAAAGTGACCTTATCAATATAGCGGGACTTATCTTTTGGCGAGGGATATGGGTGAAAGAAGAGACCAAACTTACTAAGGACTTAATAAAAGATTGCCTGACCCTCGACCACAGTAGAAAAATTCCCTGGCTAGAACAAATCCATAACTTACTGACATATTGCAAGATAACTTTGGATAAAGTGAACCCTGTGTTTATTCAGGATATTAGTAAAAGTCATTTGAAGTTGAGATATACTATTGCCAGGGAATGTGATAGAGCGTATGATGCAAGACAAAAACAACGTGTTATTACCTATCATGAAATCCCTTCTGTGGTGGAAATACAAAGATATTAAACTTTGGTAAGAAATACCCAGCACAGATTCTATCTAACAAGGCTAAGACTTGGTACATTACATTATATAACAGCATTCTCAAATATGGAAAAATGGTCTCACAATTTACCAAATTGTCCGTGCGATGGAAAGCCCCCACCAGTCCACGTTGCATTTTACCTTGTTTTGTTCTTTTTACAAAGATATCCGGAAAATTGTTTTCAAACCACGTTTTTTAATCATTAGGCTTTTCCATTATAAACACGCTCTTAATTATTTATGTAGCCTGGATAATATTTAACTGTCTATTTGGTTATTTAGTTTACACAAAGGGCGATCAGGAAAAGAAAAGATTTGTCACATCTGGATGCACTAATATATGAAAAACCTGATGACTGCATCTAGCTGTGCCATTAATACGTTATGTAGATATAACCTAGTATCCTGATCTTAAGTATGTTTATGAAATAGTCTGTCATACTTACTTCCCTTTTTAATATGTTAGGATTTTGCACAAAATGCTTGCATTGCACGTAGGTTACTTTGCACTGAGAATTATTGTAATAGTGTACATTTAACAATGGTGTATTGTCTATTATGAAATGTTAGTATTTTTAAATTTGCAAACTACTGAAAATTGTTTTTAATGTGTAAATTTTACTCCCTGTTTAGTATGCTTTTATAGTTGTACACTTTACACCGAATAAAGCTGACTTGACTTGAGTTTGTTTAAAAAAGGCTGAATTTTACCCAGCACACAACAAGCCAAATGTTTATTTGTCATGGCTGGTCGACGCAACATCGCTGTTGCCTACCTTTGCAGATGACGATCCCTGTATCACCTCGCAGATTACGTCAATCGAGCACAGATGATATTCGGTATTGTGGCAGCCTGTGCGCTATCCAAGGCCTGAGTGTTAGTGGAGGAGCTGGTATCCATTCCAACAGGATCAGAGACTTCCTGTGGTGGCTCTAAGAATGCCGCCATCAACATGGGAATACGCTGGGGATACTGCAGAACATGGGCCGTTATCGGGTCCAGTATTGCATCAACATCCGTTTGCGCAACTGATGGAGGTGTGAGACAGAGATCCAACATGCATTCCTCTCCGCAGAACTGGCATCGGAGAACAAGTAGGATGCAGTCCATCCAGACTGGTCTAAATGACAGGAACCAAGAGGCACTGAGTTCCCGTAAGTAAGGTGTGCCCAGATGTTGTGCCATGCGATCACGGTATTTGCGTTCCAGGAGCGCCTTTTCCATCTCCTTGGTTTATGGGGAGTCCATTGTGTAGCAGGAAAATTACAATCAGGATACCTCCTATTAGAAACAGGATCAGCGGAAGTTCTCCAATAATGCTTCCAAATATGGAGTGTATAAAGTTTGGATTAACTCCGAGGACCGTCTGAAAGGGGCTTAACAGTCCCGAACCTATGGTCTTAAATAGGTGGACTATATCCGTTGTATCAGACATGTTAAAGATATGATTTACCATTTCTGTGAAATGGAAGGGGCAATTTGTACGTATGAGTGCCTGTATCTCTGTGGAGGACCTTGCTATTTGGAGATCAAACGTCTCCCGAGCGGAGGTTAAGGACACGGTTTTCTGTAGAAGCATGGCTTTCATTCTTCTCAGAGTAACAAACCGTATAAAGGAAACATTCAATGAAGGCCATAGCGGCGCCTCCCTGACTGTGTGTGTGTCGGTGGAAACAATACTTGCATACAGCAAGTAACCCTGCACCTCACGGTGACTAGATATGAGATGCCTGGAAGCATCCCACAACAACCTTGATCGTTCAGCCTCAAGTAACTCCCATTTGAAAGTAGCCTGAATATTGGAGTAATCACAGCTGCCGGGGTACCCCTCAAGTGACAGGATAGGTTTGCTACTGAACCATTGCAGACCCCGTGCAGCATAATATCCTGACATATGAGAGATCCACTTAAAGCGTTCTCACAGTTTGTACCCGTTAGAAGCACTTCTAGATCCCCACTCCTGCATCGAAATCTGTACGGTAATTCCTAAGATTCGTTGATTAATTCCCTACCCATTTCTTCATATCCGCCTGCCTGTTGTTGTTCTAGGCTATACTGAAACTGGAAAGTTGTGATTGGTAACATTATATGGCCATTGATTAACCACTCTGTGGATGGTGATTCTGCCACAGTAAAAAGTAATCTGTCCAGTTTCTCAATATGCAGCATTGTATATTTTGCCCCCCTCTATTACATTTGCATCTGTTTTTCCATTAGATTATAAGCAGAAAACAGGGACGTACTGTTGATAAAACGCCAAGGCACATAACCTGCATGCAATGATTGCAACGTCCAGCTCACTTACATAATAGAACGTAATTGTGATTGCCCGTGCTGTAGTATGGACAAATCTTGTTCTTGTACATCAATAGCAGAAGATACAATGTTGCCCAGTGAATAAATCCTGGATGTTAATGTAGTCATACCATTGTCAACTATGGCTAATGCCTTTTCTAAGTTAATCCTGTCTATTTCTCGTAGTCAATCCGCTGCTTCTTGTTGGAATATTTTCCAAATTTCATTATAGACAGCATATAAGAAACATTTTTTACATGGCTTTCTGGGACCCAGTAAAAAATCCTGTAGGTCCACATCCTCTGTAAGTATGGATAAGTCTTGTTTCACCTGTGGTAGTGTTGAGGTCTTTAGCCAATCGAAACATAACTTCCCAACACTGTATAAAGTCACCACCCCGGATGTTCTCTTTGTATATAGCGTGGGTCTGGCTCATGAGTACTGAACCTTTCGGTGGTACCCCTGACATCTGTTTGTGTCTGTGGGCCAAACCAACAATCCCTTCCAATCGGGGTCTGATCTATTGTAATGTAAAATGTCATCTATTGTAGCTCCTTTTTCTGATGTAAAATTTCCCTCGGAATGTGAAGGTGTTGGAATCCGAGGTGTGTTCAAATCCTTGTTCTTTTCTATACCAAGACAGGAAACCTGTTGCACAGTATCATTTAGAAATATAATCTGCTGAGGAATGAGGCATGCTCTAAAAAGCACTTCTGTTCCCTGTACTTGCCAATCTCAAGAACCCCAGACTGAATTTAAGTCTATAGTGCCCTTCCGTAAGTCAAAACACTGTTCAGACATTTGGGAAAAAAAGGAAGCAGAGTAAATCAGTTTGGTGTAAGTCAGCATATTTTTCTGTGCGGATGTAGGTGCAATATTATAATTGAATGAGGTTGAGTCTGAAATGTTAAACCTTAAAAAATATGAAAATATCTGTGCAAACGTTGTCAAACTACTTTTCGGTGGTGTAGGGCAATGTTCCCATTGGTGATATGTGAAAGCATTCCTAGGGATTTGTGAAAAATTATGACCATAGTGTTGATAACAATATGTGGTATTAAAGTCTGATGTGTCTTCTAACATTTCATTGCTAGACAACATATTGTTTACAATTTCAAAATCCCAATCATCAGAAAATGTACGGGAGGTAATGATATCATTTAAGGAAATTTTAAATAAATGTGGTATTTTTAAAAGTTTGGTCGGGCCAAATATATCATAATTAACCTTGTCCCATACTATATCTTCAGATATAGGAACTGCTGTAATGTTCACGGATGACAAGTCTATTTGTTCACGATGCGATGAGACATGAGGTTTTAGGATCAAGTTCACTTTTGATGCTGCAGAGCTTTGGCGAAGGTAAGTTCTATTAACAAGTAAGCAAAAGACAGTTAGCAAAAGACAGTTACTTAGCGTATCCAGAAAATAAAGAAAAGTATCCCCATGGTTACCCAAATTTCTATCTAAGGTGGCACCAGGTAAGTCTTTTTAAGGAAAATGTAGAAGTATTTGATTTGTTGTTGACGAGATTTTGGGGTTGGCGTCGTTTCGGGTCACTTGAATCCAATGAAAAAGGGATTAAAGTTGATGAAATAGCCAGATGCAGTTCGCTCTATTTTTGGTAGCTCAGCAGGTTTTGTTGAACTTGTAGATGACTCTTGTTGGGGCATGTTTATGTAGACGTCAGTGTTAGGTCAAATTGGAATTCGTCTTTCATTTTGATTTTGAATTTCTGTTTCAAGAGGAACGAGTTCCATGGCTTTGTTGCATAGTCCATCATTCCGTATAGGAGGCTCTTCAAACGTGATGAGACTTTCTGTCTGAACTTCCTGTATCGCAGCGATAGGAGGGCGTCGGCTACATAGGAGCCCACTAGGCCTACTATTCAGTATCGGCCACATAGTGTGGTTTGATCAGATCAATGGAGACAAATCTCTTCTCCTTTTTTCCTGCAAGAGGTGGCAGAAGTACAGTTCTTGTTCCTTCAACAGCCAGCACAGGTACAGTCTCTGTACAATGGTGCAAATTCCTTTATGACTGTTATCTTTTCTCTGACCTGATCCTCGACTTTGGGGACCTAGACTGGTCTTGCCGTGACTGACTTGACTTCCCCTGTGGCGGTCCGTTTTACCTGCACATTGCTCTGTAGTGCTCTGGATTCATTCAGAACCTGTAAAACAGCCAAACGTTTATTGATGTCAAAGGGTTTCTCATCCGCCACTGTGCCTTCACAATCAAGATCAGGTACCTACATTCTCGTCCAAAATAGGACCTCATAAGGAGACTTCTTGCCATATTGTTGAGGGCCCGCTGTACCCCATATAAGTTATTGGCTCAACTACCACCGGTACCTAATACTCTAGCTGTTAAAGATTGCTTTAAGTACCGGTTTTTCCTCTCCACAACCGAATTTCCCTCTGGATGGTACCGAGAGGAATACCGTCCATGTTTGGTATTACTCTATCCCCCACTCCGGGAATCTGAGCAAATGGAATGTTATTTGCATCTATCTTGTAGGAGTACTTGAGTGGAAAAATCTATTCTCATTTTTGAACAAGTGATTGGAGCTACGGACGTAGTTCGTACAGCCCCCTTTGCAGCTTCATCAGCCAATTAATTCCCTTCAACATGAATGCCATCACGTTGATGACTCAGCGTTTGTATCACGTGAGCTTTTGGTAGTTCATTTTTCAACTCAGCTACCTGTTCCCATAGCATGTTATGCTTAATTGTGCCACCTTTCGAGTCCTTAAATCCACTTTGTGCCCAATAGTGAAGATATTCGTCGTATGACTGGACACAGTAAAAAGAATCGCACACAATTAGTGTGGGGAACTCTCGATCCGTATTAATCATTGCCAGTAAAAGAGCTTTTAGTTCTGCTAGCTGAGCCGTGCAGTCAACTAGAGACTGAGGGCCACATTTATAAGGTTTTTGCCATAGGGCAGCGCAGCAGGCCTTCTTCCTGTGCTTCCCTACGGCAAAAGAAAAGGGCAGGAATGTGCCGTATCTGTCCTTTTCCCCTGTGCCAGCGCACAATGGGCTGCTGTGCGCCAACGCAGGCACCTTTACACCACGGTGCCAGGGTGCCTGCATTGCAGGGATGATTATTTTTGTACAGGAAGGGAAACCTTTTGTACAAAAATAACCACAAGAGGCTTTTTCCTCTTTCTATGTGTGCTGCAGAATGCAGCACACATAGAAAAAGGAAAAACGAGGAGAAATAAAGATACTTCTCCTCGTTGTGCCTCCCTTAAGGCTCCCCTGGGGAGGCGTAAACTTTTGGCACTGTCCCAGAATTCGGTTTTCTTGTAAATCTGGGGCATTGTCAAAAGGCCATGGATGTTGCTGGGAACGCCCCCAGCAACACCCATTGCACGCCTCTTTAACACAAACACTGCGTTAGAGGGACTGATATTCATCAGGCAGAATTAAGCCAAAAAAAGTGGCTTGGTGCTGCCTGATAAATATCACGCAGGCTTCTGCGCCATGGAACGTCACAAACAATTACGTTCCGGAGGAGCAAGGAGTTTCATAAATGAGGCCTAGCTTGGATGGAACTTGCCATCCTGCATACCACATTTTACAGTTGCACATGCAGTGCTGTATTGTTGTTTACTTCCAATGACCAGCTGAGCAGATCCATCAGTTCAAATTATGTATTCATATTGATCTAGAGGGATTATTTCATTTGGGAGAGGATATTCTTGTTCATATTGCAGAAATGCTTGTGTTTTAAGACTTGTGCTGTGTCTGTATGCTACATCTGATGCAGTAAGAGAATTAGCCCATTGTATCCATCCCGGATGTAAGGCTTTAGCATTTGGAACACTGGCCTTTGTCGCAGCCTCTAATGCCGGTACCATAGTCACGACAAGTTTTTGTTTCCCCTGAGCCAGTGCTCTTTCTCTCACTAGTGCAAAAACAACAGTTGATGGACAGAATGCAGAACAATGTCATACATTCACCCCAGTACAGAGATCTGGGCCTAAATCCATCGTTTTGTTTTTCATTATGCCGTTCCAGTTTGAACCTAGCCATATGCAAATCAGTCTTGACCCTGTGCCTCATGGGAACAGACCGGCCCGAACTGCCAAGACAGGTCCTCCCTAGACTGGAAACAAGCATCCTAGGACAGGTTTTGGGGTTTCACCCCTCTTCAGCCAGGATAGCTTGATTCCAGTGGCTTGGAGAGCAAGGAACCCACGTCTGGGCATACCCTTCCCACTCGGGGTGACAAATGCAAAAACAACAGTTGATGGACAGAATGCAGAACAATGTCATACATTCACCCCAGTACAGAGATCTGGGCCTAAATCCATCGCTGTTTTGCTCACCATGCCGTTGCAGTTTGAACCTTGCCATATGCAAATCAGTCTTGACCCGGTGCCTCATGGGAACAGACCAGCCCGAACTGCCAAGCCAGGTAATCCCTGGACTGGAAACAAGCATCCTAGGACCGGTTTCGGGGTTTCACCCCTCTTCAGCCAGGATAGCTTGATTCCAGTGGCATGGAGAGCAAGGGACCCACATCTGGGCATACCCTTCCCGCTCGGGGTGACAAATGCAAAAACAACAGTTGATGGACAGAATGCAGAACAATGTCATACATTCACCCCAGTACAGAGATCTGGGCCTAAATCCATCGATTTTTTGCTCACCATGCTGTTCCACTTTGAACCTAGCCATATGCAAATCAGTCTTGACACTGTGCCACATGGGAACAGACCAGACCGAACTGCCAAGCCAGGTCCTCCCTGGACTGGGAACAAGCATCCTAGGACCGGTTTCGGGGTTTCACCCCTCTTCAGCCAGGATAGCTTGATTCCAGTGGCATGGAGAGCAAGGGACCCACGTCTGGGCGTACCCTTCCCACTCGGGGTGACAAATGCAAAAGCAACAGATGATGGACAGAATGCAGAACAATGTCATACATGCACCCCAGTACACAGACCAGCCCGAACTGCCAAGCCAGGTCCTCCCTGGACTGGAAACTAGCATCCTAGGACTGGTTTCAGAGTTTCACCCCTCTTCAGCCAGGATAGCTTGATTCCTGACGTGGGTCCCTTGCTCACATTGCCTCTGGATTCAAGAGTTATGACATGGCTTGGCAGTTCGGGCTGGACTGTTCCCATGAGGCACAGGGTCAGACTGATTTGCCTATGGCCATGTCTGAACTGGGGTGGTGGATTGAGCTAAACAATGATGATGGATTAAACCCAGATCAGTTGACTGGGGGTGAGTGTTTGATTTGCTCAAACTTTCCATCCATCATCCCCTTTGGTATCGCTTTGTTTGCCCTAAGTTGGCAGGGTAAGCCCAGACGTGAGTCCCTTGCTCACTTTGTCATTGGATTCAAGATAGCCTGGCTGATGAGGGTTATGAACCCGAAAACGGTCCAAGGATGCTTGTTTCCGGTCCTGGGAAGACATGGCTTGGCAGTTCGGGCTGGACTGTTCCCATGAGGCACAGGGTCAGGCTGATTTGCATATGGCCATATCTGAACTGGGGTGATGGAGTGAGCTAAAGAATGATGGTGGACTAAACCCAGATCAGTTGACTGGGGGTGAGTGTTTGATTTGCTCAAACGCTCCATCCATCATCCCCTTTGGTATCCCTTTCTCTCACTAGAGCAGTCTGTACAGCTGTCAGAATTTTCTCTGTGGATGCAAAACGCATCTCAGCGTTGGTGTACAACTGTGATTTGTATGCTATGGGTACTGTTTTGCCTTCATATTATGTTAGATAGGTGTACCCAGATCGACCCGCAAATATACAGATTACTAGATCACGGACATTTACGCGTGTCTGTAAGTGTTTGGACGCTATCATGTCAGCTTGCAGAGAACGAAGGATATCTGTGTGTTCTGGTGTCCATTGCCTAACTGAAAAATCAGGTCTTATGAGGTCATAGAAAGGTTTAATCCTTTCTGCGTAATCCAAAATGTATGTTCTACCAAAATTCAGGAATCCCAGTATAAATTGTACATTTTTCAATGATTTTGGAGGTTGGAGCAGCACACACTTTTCTAAAAAGTTGGCTGTCAAGCTTTTCCCTTCACTTGAGAGGTCATATCCCAAAAATAGAACATTGAGGTGGGCTATTTTTGATTTTTTAAAGTTAAACTTTTAGCCCTCAGAGGTAAATCCCAAAATTACGGTGCTCACCCTGGTCAAGTGTTCCTCCAGGTCATCATCCGTCAGATAAATATCATCTACATAGGACAATGCCTCCTCGTCCAGATTCTGAAGTAACTCATTTACCCTGGCAGAAAACAACCCCGGCTGTTCTTATACCCCTGGGAGAGTCCACAAAATATATGCTGGGACCCCAGCGCTGAGATTGCTGTCAAATATCTGCTCTCAGGTGCTATATTTTGGCAGAAGAATCCATTCGAGATATCTAGTGTTGTTTTGTATTTTTTCCACACAATGTTATTCATTAATGAGGCATTGTGTGCGTTCTGTACTGCAAATGTTTTTGTGCATGAGTTCAGATGTCTGTAATCTAAAACTAAACGATATGAATGAGTAGATTTAATTTCTTGAAACAAAGGATTATTCATTGAACAGGTGCAAGTTTCGATCACACCCTGATATTTAAGTTGATCTAAGATCTCCCTGACCTGTTTTTTTTCTTCCTGTTTCATTGGATACTGTCTCTGTGGAGATGGAGTAGATTTTAGTGGTATCATGTGGTGAGTTGACCCCTCATCCCACCCAAAATGGTTGCGATATAGTGCAGGAGCAAGTGCCACTGCCCACTCCCGCGCATATGCGTGTTCTAAATATTGGGGAACGAGGTCGGAAAAAGCTGGCATAATTAACATTTCTATCTTTGGGCAATCCAGAACAGTAGCAGGCAGCCAATCTCTTTCGATTAAAAGTATGTCATAGCCAAAAGTCAGGTTCTCCCAAAAGAGACCTTTACTTTTTCTGGGCTTGTGCCCTTCCATTTGGAGTATTATTTCATGTAACCTATGTGGGATCCTTACCCTAGTATCAGGTGTTTCCACCGTGATATATTCACTCAACTCCGCTGTCACCAGAAATCTCATCAGGTTCGGGCGAGCTATTGTTACTTCTGCTGTGCTGTCTAGTAGGCCTGGGCTAAAAATCTGTTCCGCTCGCGGAAATTTACGATAATTTGACATTTTCGCGTTCCGCGGAGAGCGCGAAAATGTCAAAATTTCCGCAATCCGCATTTTTAGCGGAAATATTTTGCTTGCTCGCGCTGTAAAATAATACATTCTTGCGTGCACGCGATCGCCTTACCTGAATCCCCGCGTTCGCCGACAAGTTTTCCTGATCCGGTCGCGTTCTCCAGGAGATGTTGGATTGTTGGTAGCCATTTGCGCTGTCTCGCGACAGTTCGTGCCCGCAGTAACATCATTCGTCGCGCGATCACGTCTTTCTTCTCGCGATCATGCACCGCGAGACAAGTGAAAACAAGATGGCCATGCCCGCGAGCAACCGCATGGGTAAGTTGGCGAGCCGCGACCACGCAGAACATACCGTGAACGGGCGGGAAAAAAACTTCCGCATCTTCGCGATATTTCCGCGTGTTTGCGGAGATTTTTAACATTTTCGCGATAATTTGCGAAAGTGAATTTCGCAAATTCCACCCACCCCTACTGTCTAGCATCACCAGAGCTCATTCCCCGTTCAGTAGTTGAGTCCTCAGAATTCTGGGCATGTCTAACTTTGAGACCTGCTTTATTCTTCTTTTCGAATTGAAATTTTGCTTTAGGCTTTTCTTCTTTTTTGGAAGCGTAGTATGAAGTGCGGGTCGTGTCTCTGGACTTTGTACGCTTGTCTTGTCTGTGTTCTGACCGTTCTTCCCTCTTGGAGTTATTTGATGAACCCTGAAAGGAACGAGAGGAACATGTATCAGTGTCCTGACACCTGTCAGGTTGTTTAATGTTATCTCTATTCCTAAAGTCATACCACATTTCGGAGGGCTTCTGCTGAAGAGACCTACCTCTGGATTGAGATCTATTCTTTTGTTGTTTGTTATTATCCCATTACTTCTTTAAAGACGCTGGTGTTTGCTTGGCCTGTTCTTTTTCTGGACATCCCATTAGTTGAGGTTTTACTGGTCTAGCTCCCAAACTATCTCTACCTAATTCTGCATAAGCAGTTTTAATAATTTTAGGTAATTCTGTCTCTTGTTGTAAAGGAGTGAAAGCTCTCAGGCATTAACGTACTGCAACTGCTGCTGTGTCCCCTTTAATGTTTACTGATATTATAGCTGACACATGTGCTAAGTTACCTAGTAACTTCCTTCCTAAATTCAGAGCTGGTTCTGCTCCATACTCGTTCTGTATTTGTCTTAATACATCTGGTATTATAGCTAATGAAGGGATACCATAAGTCCTGGTCTATATTGCAGCAAAGACTGTACCCCAAGAGGTACAATCCTCTATCGGGGGAGCTATACCCATCAGCAAGCAAATTGTTAGCATTCTATGCTTTTCTTGTGAACCAGTGTGTGAAAATACTGCCTCCAGCTGTGTTATTTTTTGAGCTATGCAGAATGGCATTTGTTCATGTTTTGTGCGCATTTTACCCATCACTGAATGTAACGTTTGTTGAGTTATTTTAGTTATTGTTGTGTGAATCGGAACCTGTTGGTATAGTCGTGGTTGGCTGGAGTGTGAGTGTTCTCATCACAAACTGTGTCATGTTTCTGAAAAGTCTTATTAATTCTTTGTGAAGTGTAAGTAAGTCTCCTGCTGGCATTATTTCAAAGCCAGGGTGTGGTGTGTAGGCCGCTAGTATCGGCCATGTTGCTCCGTCTCTTCCGAGCGGACCAAGTCTTACTTTATTTCTTGTATGGGAGAGGGCGCCTTTAAAACCAGTATATATGCTCCTGGTATGTGAGCAGAACTTCAATGTCCTCAAATGGACAATATTCGTTTGGTATGTCATCTTCTATGTAGTAATGAAATTATTTTGTTCATGCATCTGCCTGTGGGAATCTAACCATTAATAGAATACCTCTGTTCTATATGATTTGTGTGCCTCAATCAGGAGTTACTGGCCCACCCCTAGCTGTTTAACGATATGAAGCTAGTTTAAGGGTGATGGCATTTCTAACATTTTCTGAAAGATGTATTGCATCTGCATCTTCTTCTTCCTGGACTGTTATATGGTGTTCACGCACAGTGTCATCCTGCTCAGTCATTGTTTTTAGTAAGAAGAGTTTTTCAAGGGAACTGAGATAAGGTGCTATGCACAATAGGAACAATGTGTCCTTCAAGCTTGATTAACCAACAGCCAATACATAGGATTTTGCCTACTCAGCTGCGGCAGATTTTTGTTCCCTCCCACTCTAGACATCTCTGGGGAAATGTGAGTAGGGGTCTCTGAGAATAGCATGACTGAACTACTCAGATTTGACTGTTATATAAGTACCCAACCAATGTTGGGCACCATGTTGTGTAGTTCTTATAAACCTATATAAGATCTGCGCGTTTAGACAACATACGCTGTAGGATTGGTGTCAGACTGATTCCCCCACCGGGTATGTTGGCCTGTGTACCTGCTAGCTCACAGGACCACTAGAAACCCCTCTTACCAAGGAGAGAATAGTTCTTGGCAACTATCGAACAGGACAACCCTGATCTCTCAGGACCGTGAAAACAGTGCACTACTTTTTGCTCAGTCACTCGTGTTCACTTATTCTCAGAGAGATACACAGAATAAACGGTATGGACGTGTTTCAATAAGCATTTATTGAGCAGTCGTTATTCTAGTGTAAAATAGATGTGCTGAAACAACCACTAGCCAGAAACAGATATAAATGAATAGAAGCACTAAGAAAGTAAAAGGATGGTAGATTTCTACCATTTTGCTATAACCATGAATACAGGCAAGTGTTTAAAACACATGACAATAAAATGCATACTCCTACGATGCTACCCTTACAAGATGTACCTAAGTGTACCTAGCATGTGTGTAGGTGTTAAGCCAAAGATCCCTCCAGGATAAAGTCAACCCCCTTTTCTGAAGTGAGAGACTGTGGGACCCTGTCTTGGTCTCAAGTTGAACACCCAGCAAGGGATGTTAGACCACTGCGAGCTGGAGTATCTACATACAGGAACCTCAGCGTTTCGCGTCAGTGTCGGCATGGAAGTCCTGATGTTCTCTGACTATCTCAGCAAGATGTGATGTTTATATACCCAAGGGTATCCACGGAGGGTCTACCTTGCTGTGCCATTGTCAGACTTAGGATGACATTGGGAATGAACCTTGTACATAGTTATTATGCAGGAGATGGTAGTCCTACTGAGTTTCCAAGAATCCAAGAATCCTCATGAATAATATATGAGGCTAATGTTCAGGGAAAACCCCACGTTCTGTAATCAGTATCGTAACTAGGTAAAGGGTCAGTCCTAGCAGCCCGTTATGTATGTAATGTAGGGACGAATATAGGTGAAAGGTTGGGATGTTACCCGGGCCTATATTGGGGTACCTATACGGAATATAACAGTAAATGTCACAGCTTCCAGCAATATCAGCTGCCCATAGTTGCTGCTTGGAAGCCAGCACATTTTCTCTTCTCTTAGCAACAACTCTCTCCTTGTAAGCATCACATTAAAAGCATAATACACAACAGACCTGCTTGTGATAAATAAAAGCAGGCCAGCTCACCAGCCCAGACTGTCTACTCCTCCAAGTCACCTCCTGACGCCTCTGGTTGCTCCTGTGCTGGTCCCTTGGTCGCCTCTGGTTTTTTGCAATCATTGAAGACCTTCTGTAGTGACCTAGGGTCCATGAAGATTCGTGACATTCCGTTCATCATGACCCTAAGCCTGGCCGGGTACATAATGACATAGTCGAACCCAAGATCTCCTAACCAATGCTTCAGGGGTACAAACTGTCTCCTCGCTTCCTGCACTTTCATGGTGAAATCAGGGAATAGTGAGAGGGAAGATCCCTCGAATTTAGTTCCCGTAGATCCCTAGCACGTTTTAGTGCAGCGTCTCTAACTCTCTAATTCAATAACTTAGCAATTACAGGTCGGGCAGAGGCACCAGGCAGGGGCCTCGGGCCTAAGGATCGATGAGCTCGCTTGACAATAAACATGTCTGAGAAAGTGTGCCGGCCCAGCAGAGTTACAAGCAACTTTTCAACGAAGACCTCCATATTTCCCATCGTCCTTGTATCAGGAAGCCCTGTAATGTGAATATTGCTCCTCCTTGACCTCGCCTTCAAATCCTCTGCTTTATCTTGCAGTGCCATGAGCAGGTTCCCCATCCTTTTTTGCGTGTTATCGGGCTCCATTTGAGCGTCTTCAACCTTGGATACTCTCCGCTCTGTCATATCAAGGCGATCCACGTGCTTAACAATGTGCTCCGACATCCGATCCATCCTGTAGGCTAAAGAGTACATTTTTCCAGCTATGGTGGATAGGTTCTTCTGCATTGCAGACAATATCTGACAGAGGTCCTCCTCAGGCTCTTCAGTGTTATTTCGCTGATCAGCAGTGGGTTGAGTGGAATCATCATCTCTATGCTGTGACTTTCGCTGTTCGAACTGCATCTTGGGCTGTGACTTGTCGACCTTACCCATAATTACTGAGTAGTCCAGCAAAGATTGCACTGCCCACCAGATCCCTCAGGGCACAGTGATAGAGCTTCATCATACCCCTGCGAGGCAAGGCTGCACACCACGGTCAGTATTGTCAGCCTCCTCTACGGTCGTGCTCTGCAGACTGGACTCTTGGAGCACTAAAGTGTTCCAAGCTGCTGTTCCCACCTCCACTTCTATCTGAGGTGCAATGCACACGCCTCACAGCGCCACAAGCGAAGGAAGACGCTCAAACACGGGCGGCGTAACTCCTCCCTCTGATCACTGAGAGGCCCTGCAGTCCTTCTAGCAACTGATGTCAAGGAGCTTTGTTGCGCTGGTCGCTACATTTATAGGCCTAATGTATCCCCACCGCCAGTTTCGCCAATGGCCCGGACACCCCATCTCCTTACCAATGGATCAATGGCAGCCACAGAGGCCTCTTTAGGATCTCGGTTTTGCTAGTCTCTCAGCCAAGCTGCGAGTGGGGCCCAGCGCTCGCGATTCGCCAGGTCTCCTGATCTCAGTCCATGAGAGGCTTGGCTGTGCACTCTGTGGAACCTCTGCAAATGGAAGGCGCCACAGCTCACCGCTCTTATCAGGCTGATCTGTTTTGTTTCACACAGCTGTGCAGCGCGCCATGTCAGGCCTCGGAGTATGTCCGCTTTCCCTCAACACTGGCCGATACACCGCGGTAGGAGGCCTCACCTCATTCCAGTTGCAGGCCGCACGTCTTCGCTATGCGGTGACGCACTCAGTCCTCAGAGCATGCTCCAATGCAGGGCACAACCGCGAGCACTCCCGCGACCCTCCAGGTTCATCCGGGGAACGGCAGGCAAACAGCCACTTGCACCGCCCTTATGCCAAGCAGTGTCATCTGCCTCAGTGCACCTCCTACTCGCCCTGGGCCGCGGAGGCTCTCTGCTTTAGTAGGACTCACCACACTTTCCCGGCAGGCTGCGTGGTCATCTGCTTGGTTGGCACACTTTAAATATCTGGATCACCTCGATACCGCGGCGGGTGAAAGCTCACTCTGAGCACCCCCAGTACCCGCAATATACAGGCCTCTAGTATACGGAAGGGCCAGGATTTCTGCCGGATAGTCTAGATGTCTCGCAGAGCTGGCTTAATCAGCAGTCATCTTCAAGCCAGGCAAGCTCCTCTTAACAATTAATTACAATTCAATTACTTCCCACCCTATTCCCCTACAAAATCTACAATCTGCACCTAAACTTTAAACTAAAAAAATTTATTGCACTGTTAACATTATTAATTAGCAGTTAAATAATTAATATTAATGGAAAATTAATTATTAATTAATAATAATTAATTTCCTTCCCACTCTCTACCCTTACAAAACCCACCACCCGAACCTAAAATGTAACATAAAAACATGTATTACACAATTAACATAATTATCAATTCAATAAATAATATTAATTAAAAATTAATTAATCATTAATTGCTATTAAATTACTCCCACCCTGTACCCCTATAAACCCCACAACCCTCTACAGTGCTAAAAATCACAACAATGCATAATACTAACTTTAATAACTACTAAAAATGTAACAATTATATTAAAAAACACAGAAAATAATTATACAAAATTTTTATTACATATTCATTTGAAATATAAACTAAAATACATGAAAATAATTGTAAAACGATATTATAAACAACTATATTTTTGTAAAAGATATGTGATTTTAATATTTTCAAAATCAATATTATTTACCTTAAAATAGATATTCTTTACAATGGTATTCTTGCAGGCAATATTTCTAGATCATGATATTTTGGACATGATATTTTGGTATGATGATATTTTGGTTTCGATATTTTGTCTGAATACCATTAACCTCAATATGTTGAGAGAGTTAACCATTGACCTAACTTTCCAGAACTTTAGCCATAACTGAGAGGTAGTTGATATAAATGACTTTGTCCATGGTAGATTTATTTAGGAGTGCAATTACCAATGGGGCTTACAAAACGATGGGACAGAGCAAGTTTCAAACAATTGATTACAAATGGAGGTAATCAATAGAGTGATTGAGTGTGTGATATTTTAAAAATCTAGGCCGATACGACATTGAGGGGCATATGCACAAGGACTGGCGAAAACTACCGCTAACTCTAGTTAGCGGCAGTTTTCTTACTGCTGTGTACCTCTGAAAACTATCGCCTTGTTAGCGACGTATGTACAAGAGGTCGCTACATGGTGATAGCTTCAGGGATCAGTGGTGAAAACTGCCGCTAACATTAGCGCGAAGGCGATAGGAATTCCGGCGTTGGCGGGTAAAAACCAACGAAAGGCCCATTAGTGGCAAAAAAACACAAGTTAGTCAGCCCAACGTGAGTTTTTTTTCCCTCTATTGGAAAAAATAGCCTATCAGTCGACCTCCAATAGAAAATAGGTAAAAAAAAAACAATGAAATGCAGAATGGAGCAGGGCCAAGTGCAGCACACCTCAACAACCCCCTCAAGCCACCCATCATCCAGGATGACCAGGATGAGAGCCTGGATGCCTCGCTGGACCTGCGTCTTGAGCCTGAAGGTTGGATGTGGAGGAGCTGTGGAATCGATGAGCCATGGTGGTAGACATTGAGGCATGGGGATCGCCCTTACCTGGTGGTGAAGTCTGGCCAGTTGCATGGAGACACGTTGCTGACCTGTGTGAGAAGACCGCCTTGCGCCCCTTGGAGCTGTAAATGGTAGAAGTGCTCCTGCGAACCAACATAGGGAGGTCTGCACCGCATACTACGATCCACCACTACACCGGGGTGCACAGAGAGGATTACCAATGGTGGGCGGTACCTCTCTGCATCACAGGATGGATGTAGTTGCGCTGGCCGGACGCTGTGGAGGGTGAGGCCCATGAGCTGCGCCAAACTTGTGTTGCAAGAGCGCTGCAAGTTAACGCCTGAGGGGGCCCTGCTGCATCAACTACATCGGGAGGTTCACCAGCGGACTTGGCAGCGACTGCTGTATCCATACTTGTGAAATCTCACCTGGCTGAGGCTCCTGCTGGCTGAGTCACAGATTTGGAGAGATTTTAGCGGTGTCAATGTCCAGGTAAGGGGAAGATGGGACACGTTGCGGAGGAGACCCGTGAGTCGAGTCGCCCAGGCCTAGCACCTGTAGATGACGCACCCCCAGTGTCGGCTCATCCGCTATGGCAGAAGAGCATCATCCCACTGCTTCCGAGCAGTGCAAGAAGAGGAACAATCATCACATGATGATAACTTCCTGATGTTATCGTGCCATGTTTCCTTTGAGGGCGGGAGGGTGGGTAGGGCTGCTCCACTCACAGAGCATGGCAGGGGCAGAGTGGCATGCCCACTCAAGTGCGCAGTGACTGTTTGGTCTGCCTGCTCAGGCTGCACAAAGCAGTCATGCGTACTGTCCCGTTCAAAATGCAGGCTGCATTACAGCCTGCATGGAGAACATACCCACACCTCCAGCCCATGGCTTAACGCCTCGTCCCGGCGCCAATGATCAATCCCAACACCGCATTGCAGAGTTGTGATTGGCTTAGGGGAGGGAGCCTGTCTTCCTACTTCCTGTTCCTGGAAGCAGACTCAGGAGAGCAGGAGCAATGAAGACACGGGACACGGCCTCGAGGTAAGATTACTCTCATTTAAATATTTACAACACCCGCTCACACACACACCGACGCGTTCACGCCCCATCCAATGTTCTTTGCGGTGTTTCCCACCTCCCCGCTGTCCAGTCCCCCCACAACACTTTTCAATGGCGGCCGCTGTCCGGCCATGCGCAGCGGGCATACCACTGGTGTGCTAAAGGTATATATGGAGTTACAACGCATACTATCATATCGTATTCCATTCTAATGCATACTAATACTAGGCATATTGCAACAGTAGGGAAAGTTTTGGATTGCGGAGATGTAAACATTACTATTCCCACTTCAGTGAGTGCAACCCTAAAACTAACCCTTGCACCCCAAAGCAAACCCTGAACCCTAACATTCATCTTTGAGCCTCCAAAACACGCCCTAAACATCATATGTGACCGAAATGCACACCCCAATTTTCATGATTGACTCCAAAACACACCCCAAATTTCAAATTGTACCCCATAATACAACCCCACATTTCCTCTCCAACACCCGAAACCCATACTCACCCTAAAAATGTTAAATACCCTATTACTGACCTCAAAATTTGTTGTCATGGAATGTGATGTAAAGGCACCTGCTTTGTTACATTTGCATTCTAAAGGCATTACGATGTAATGCCTGCGTTGTAATGGACGTCTCCTGTGCCAAATACAAGCCATAGGCAAGCCCGTCTGCGTCCGTCTGCCCCTGGACCGCGCTCAGCACCAAGGACCCTTCCTCTCGGACACTCCACCCCTACAGCGCTAACGCCCTCCCCGCTATCGACCCTGGACGCCACATCGCCTGCTTTCAAATTTTTTCAAAGATTTCCGAAAATGAGGTGCAAATTTTGACTATCGAGGATTGGTCTCTTGGGGCACTGGGTAGCAGTCAGTAGTGGTTCTTCTGAAGTGGCTACTGACTTGCCAAGGTGGGCTTCTTCAGCTTTAATCCCCCTGGTGCTGGTTCCAGAGGTTCAGCCAACTGACCCTTGGAGTCACTGCTTTGGTTTGGGTGCACGACGTTTACCCGAGTCAGGTATCACAAGCACAGTCCTCTCTTCACTAGCCCTTGGTGCAGCAGGTGCAGTCCAGCAGATGCTACAGCATCTCATTGCACAGTCAAGGGGTCAGGGCAGTCCTTCTCCCAATGTGATCTGAGGCTCAGGGCGCCAGGGGTATCATATTTATTCTCAGAAAGTGCATTGGGGGATGATGGAGTCACCAGCCAATTGGCTATCAGGTCCCCTACCTCTTTCGTAATGACTTTCCAGCTATGTGTGGCATCTGGCAAACCCAGATTGCACTATTCTGCCCACTCTCAAGATGTTGGGATGCTTCCTCTGTTGTCAGAAGCTTGGTAGCCCACCCTAGAGGTGTGGCTACCTGTGGGGTGCACACCCACCGGAAAACTGGTTTTGGCAGCGGTCTCCCCTCTCTGTCCCTGTCACAAGCCTGTTTACCTGAGCAAAGTGCAGCTAGTCAAGAATGTGCTCACCATTTGCCCACGAAATGTGGCTTCTCCTTTTAAGCTCGCCTTTTGGGATAACACCATTGCTTAATTTGAGCCTGTGTTTTCCATTGCTCGGCACCGGCACCTAATTACCAGAACCGGGGTTATGACAGTCTGCTACATGGTGGAGCTGTCTGGCTAATTTAGGTATGAGCGCAACAACAGCTATTTATTAGTTCAGTTTAAATTCAGAATGACTAATAGCTGCCTCCCAAGCCATTCTTATACCTGTTGCGGCCAGGATTAGTATGAATTGTCACACTTGTAAGAGTGTGATGGTTAGTAGATGTGTTTCTACTGACATTGGCAGCTGACAGGGACAATGTGTGGCGCAAGCTGCAGTGCCCTCCTGACGAGAGCCCTGGCACTTATTCTTCTTAAAAATTAAGCCCTGGCTAGCACCCTGAGTTGCTTCCTGTGAAGGGGAGGTGGCACCTCACCCTGAAGCAGGCTGCTTTTGTTCCAAAACCTGGGAGATGTTCACATAACTTCCCAGGAGGGCAGAAAGCTGTATGGTGGTCAGTGACCATGTGAGGCCACTGAATAAACTGGGCCAAAGAGCTGCAACTTTCTAAAAGTTGCATTTCTTTAATAGTGACAATAAGTTACTATTAATTTGATACCTTATAGTACCCATCTGAGCTGAGTAGTTCCACTCAGGACTTCGCCGCCCCAATGGGGCGACTAACTCTTCCATAACAAAATGACAATTTAAGAGTTAGGACATATATAAAAAAAATACATGTCCCACTTAATAATATCCAGCTCCCTGCCTTAGGGCTCGATACTAGGCCTCCTTTAGGGGAGACATACATATCTTGTTAAGGGAAGGGGGGCTTTGCCATTATTTCAAATGGCAAAGTTGAACTAGCAGTGTGACCACTTCCCTTCCAGTCTGCAGTGGCAAGCTGGGAGACATGTTTTACCTTGTCACACACAGGGTGGCACAATCAGTGGTGCAGTCCTTAGTGGACTCTCTGCCTTACATGCCCTGGGTACCATGTACTAGGGACTTATAAGTCAGTCCTTACCAATTGGAGTTAGCCAATTCGGCAAAAACTGTGTAATGGGTTAGAACACCAGCATTGAGCTCTCATTAGCAGGCCTCAGTGCACTCTCAGAGTTGATAAACCAGCATCATCAGTCCAAAAATGTGAGAGTGAACCTGCAAAAAGAGGTATTTCCTGACAAGGAGGAACAGAGCTAGCAGGAGAGTGTCAGGAGGACAGTTACTAGTCATAGCTTTCCACTTTATTTTGTGTATGAGAGGTCAAACAGGCAGCATTCTGTGCCCTGGAGCAGGTGCAGATGGGCACAGACAGGCTAGTACATACTGGACACACCAGTGGCATGCCCGCTGCACGTCTGCTGCACATATGCATGACAACCTTCATTAAATGCATCAGATGTTCTGCCAAAATTGTTTTTTTCAACAGCTAGAAGATGCACAACAAAGATGGCCGCTCTAATTCGGAACAATAAATTAAGCACAATTGGTGGAAATGAGAAAGGCTCTTTCTTCAGAAAGCTAGGCAAAGAATGCAGAGTCTTATTCAATACAGGTAGCAGTTTTTAGAATATAACTGGGCAAAATAAAAACTGGGCAAAACACATGAAAATCAACCTACCTCCATACAGAATGAGTTGTGCAGATGTTAAAAACAAAATATTGTCTAATGTCAGATCTTTTAAATCCCCTCAAACATATACTGTCTTGCATCAAAACAAGAATTACAAGCAGCTTACAAATTGATTTGCGTATGGGTGACAGCCATCATTAAATAAGGCATACCGACTGCTGAAACTGCTTGTCCAACAACTAGAGCGTGTGTAATAAAAATTGCTGTTTTAAAGTGGCGTATCAAATCAAGCACAAAATGGTGGAAATGAGAAAGGCTCTTTCCTCAGAGAACTGGGCAAAAATGTAGTCGAATTCAACACAGAGAGGAGTTATCAGATTAAAACAGGGTATTATACATGAAAAACAACCTTCCCTCATAAAAAATGTGATGTGCAGAAGTTGAAAACTAAATAATGTCTTATGTCCAATGCCTTAAAGATCCTCAAACATATACTATCTTGCCCCAATGCACGGATGGGTGACAGCCATCATTAAATGGGGAACCCAGTCTGCTGAAACTGCTTGTTCAGCAACTATAACGTGCAATAAAGATGGCTGTTCTAATGTGGAACAACAAATAGAGCACACAATGGTGGAAATGAGAAAGGCTCTCTCCTCAGAATGTGACCAGAGGGCTTGGCAACGGATGCAGAATCAAATTCAACACAGAGCAGTTATAACATTAAAACTGAGAAAAATACATGAAAATCACCCCACGCTTATATTGCAATGTGCAGAAGTAAAAAAAAAAATCTAACTTTTTGAATCCCCCCAAACATATACTGTCTTGCCCATCAATCAATAATTAAAAGCAACTTACAAAGAAAAGTAACTTACAGATTGCTGTCAGGGAGTTTTCCCCGTGTGTGATAATCAATATTTCGTTTTTACCATCACTAATTGCCAGGTTATTCCTGGCAGCAAAGGACGAAAAAAAAGACATTATACCATCCTTCCTAAATAATGCAGGCAGTCTAATGTCCTTCCTCTGGTGGCCCATACACCCTGGGGCTGTTGGAGAAAGTATTCCATAGACGGAGCCAACAAGGGTGCCCTCAACACAATACTAAAAGAGGCAAGCAGAGCAAGTGATCGGCCGGCTGGTGACTTTGTTGAGTTTGCGACAAAATACTCTGGGGGATATTCACAAGGATCTATCGCCGAGTTAACGGCACTTTATCGCAGCCAATCACAAGCAGGTATTAACAGCCCACAGCACCAGTTTACCCGTGATAGCAGCCGCAAAAAACATCGCCACACATGACCCCCGCAACTATCGCTAATGAGATGCAAAGTAATCGTTCCCGTGCCAAAAGTCGCGACAACACCACTCCACAACATTCACAATGACCAGCCAGAACTGCGATAAGAGCACAAAACAGGCAATAAGACGCGTTAGCAGCAGAAAAAATAACACCTGCTCTGACCTGGTGGAAAGTCAGGCCACAGCCTGCACCACAAAAGGGAGCACAGCCCAGAGCCACACCAGGGCCGCCTGGGAAAGCGCACGCATAGCTAGGTCCTGCCGCCATTCCTCTGTCCCCGGCGACACCTGTTACTGCAGCACCGGAGAGGACGGAAGGGGGAAGCAGTCAAGCAGCAGAGACCTACCTGAGTCTCGCCACGCCATTTCTTTCGCCGCCACCGCCAAGAGCCCAGCGCAGTTATCGCCGCACGAAGTGGGCGCCATCTCCCGCGTCGCCGCCCCGGGACCACAACTCCCGGCAGCACTAGCGGCGGCGCGTGGTTTTGACGCGGCGCAACCGCCAGGAGGCGGCTACAAAGCTCCCAGAGGCCGGCGGAGCGGGGGGAAGCAGTCAAGCAGCAGAGACCTACCTGAGTCTCGCCACGCCATTTCTTTCACCGCCACCGCCAAGAGTCCAGCGCAGTTATCGCCGCACGAAGTGGGCGCCATCTCCCGCGTCGCCGCCCCGGGACCACAACTCCCGGCAGCACTAGCGGCGGCACGTGGCTCTGACGCGGCGCAACCGCCAGGAGGCGGCTACAAAGCTCCCAGAGGCCGGCGGAGCGGGGGGGAAGCATTCAAGCAGCAGAGACCTACCTGAGTCTCGCCACGCCATTTCTTTCGCCGCCACCGCCAAGAGTCCAGCGCAGTTATTGCCGCACGAAGTGGGCGCCATCTCCCGCGTCGCCGCCCCGGGACCACAACTCCCGGCAGCACTAGCGGCGGCGCGTGGCTCTGACGCGGCGCAACCGCCAGGAGGCGGCTACAAAGCTCCCAGAGGCCGGCGGAGCGGGGGGGAAGCATTCAAGCAGCAGAGACCTACCTGAGTCTCGCCACGCCATTTCTTTCGCCGCCACCGCCAAGAGTCCAGCGCAGTTATCGCCGCACGAAGTGGGCACCATCTCCCGCGTCGCCGCCCCGGGACCACAACTCCCGGCAGCACTAGCGGCGGCGCGTGGCTCTGATGCGGCGCAACCGCCAGGAGGCGGCTACAAAGCTCCCAGAGGCCCGCTTCGCGGGACGCGTGCGGGACGCGCCGGGCTAAGCCCGGGCAAAGGGCGGGCCCTCTGTGGCCCTCAGAGGCCTGAGGAGACCGGACTGGACCCGTCCCCCTGGTCAATACGTCCGTGAAACAACCTGCACGCACAGTAAGTCACTATTTTACCAAATTGTCGTGACATCTGGTTGCCAAGTTCATAACATGTCCTCTGACGTGCTGAGTTCGAAAAAAACGGTGGCCAATAGAGTGGGGACTTCATTGAATGGCACCCTGGATAATTATATTGTCAGAACATCATCCGGAGGGTTGACAGAATGCTCACTGGTAGAGCGCCGGGCTGAACGCCGACGCTCTATCGAAAATATTAAGAATAGGGCACTGTCTGAGTCAAACCATGCAGCCATTCTTAATAATGAGATAGCCCAAGATCTTGCAAATGACACCCTATCTACAGATGGTGTACCTTTCTTGCTGAGAGACTGCGAAGTGCCCAGCACTAGTTCTATCGGATTAGACATTCCAATCTCACCGGGGAACAACCTTTACAATGCAACTTTTACAACGCACTACCATTACAACACATTTTTTACAACGCATAATCCATTACAACGCATGACATTACAACGCATACTACCATTACAACGCATACCATTACAACGCATAATATTACACTATACTATCCAACACTTACCCTACTGATGCACCCCCTGGAGTTAGAATAGTAATTTTTACCACTATACTATCCAACACTTACCCTACTGATGCACCCCCTGGAGTTAGAATAGTAATTTTTACCCCTATACTATCCAACACTTACCCTACTGTTGCACCCCCTGGAGTTAGAATAGTAATTTTTACCCCTATACTATCCAACACTTACCCTACTGATGCACCCCCTGGAGTTAGAATAGTAATTTTTACCCCTATACTATCCAACACTTACCCTACTGATGCACCCCCTGGAGTTAGAATAGTAATTTTTACCCCTATACTATCCAACACTTACCCTACTGTTGCACCCCCTGGAGTTAGAATAGTAATTTTTACCCCTATACTATCCAACACTTACCCTACTGATGCACCCCCTGGAGTTAGAATAGTAATTTTTACCCCTATACTATCCAACACTTACCCTACTGATGCACCCCCTGGAGTTAGAATAGTAATTTTTACCCCTATACTATCCAACACTTACCCTACTGATGCACCCCCTGGAGTTAGAATAGTAATTTTTACCCCTATACTATCCAACACTTACCCTACTGTTGCACCCCCTGGAGTTAGAATAGTAATTTTTACCCCTATACTATCCAACACTTACCCTACTGATGCACCCCCTGGAGTTAGAATAGTAATTTTTACCCCTATACTATCCAACACTTACCCTACTGATGCACCCCCTGGAGTTAGAATAGTAATTTTTACCCCTATACTATCCAACACTTACCCTACTGATGCACCCCCTGGAGTTAGAATAGTAATTTTTACCCCTATACTATCCAACACTTACCCTACTGATGCACCCCCTGGAGTTAGAATAGTAATTTTTACCCCTATACTATCCAACACTTACCCTACTGATGCACCCCCTGGAGTTAGAATAGTAATTTTTACCCCTATACTATCCAACACTTACCCTACTGTTGCACCCCCTGGAGTTAGAATAGTAATTTTTACCCCTATACTATCTAATACTTACCTTAAATGTAATTTAATATTATGCGTTGTAATGGTATGCGTTGTAAAGGTAGTATGCGTTGTAATGGTAATGCGTTGTAAAGGTATTTTTTAAAAATGCGTTGTAGTGTCATGCGTTGTAATGTCATGCGTTGTAATGGATTATGCGTTGTAAAAAATGCGTTGTAAGTGCATGCGTTGTAAAAGTGTGCGTTGTAACGTCATACATCCATCTCACCACAGAATACTCACTGCATTCCCAGTACCCCTGGAGTTCTGATTGCTGTGCCACCCGCTCCTCCTAAGACAGTTCGACAAAGGTCTAAGAAACCTATACAAACTTTAAAGTATGGTCCACCTCCTACCAAGAGGAGACGCAAAAGGATGGAACCTAATAGTCAGAAGCTAAGTTCTACTGACTTTGGGAAAAAGGCCATCCCCTCTAGTACTAATGTTACAACCGCTGCAGTTTTCACGGATGTGACTGGAACGGTTAATGCTTCTATATCAATGTTAACTTCTGCATATACAGAGGGGGAGCCTAGCACTAAACCTAGCCTGGAGGATAATGGGTCTAATTCAATACATACCAGTAAACTTTTGGATAGTATTGAGATCATTATGCGAACCTATACTCTAGCTATAGTGGAAAGATTGGAAAATATGGAGTACAGATTAGGGAAAATAGAAGCAGATCTGGGTAGGAAGAGAAGCCCTACAAGTCAAAAAGCTAATCCAGAGCTTAAAGTGGTCTCAGTCCCTTCCCTAGTGGATAACTCCGCCAACAACTCCCGATCATCGTCTACTGAAATTGTGTCAACATCAAATACAATTTCAAACAATTCCATATCAGATGTTCCGTCCTCTAGCAGACACCCTTTGAACGGGACAGTTCTTGCCCCTAAATCCGCTCATAATAATTTTATTACTAATCAGATAAACGCTCCTGTGAGCACTGCAACAGTTAAAACTAACTGTTATCCAACAATCCCTGATAATAAATCTTTCAGAGATCAGGGCAGTTGCCCGATTGGATTAATGAGAAACGAGGAGGGAGGCCTCAGGCAGACCAGGGGGGAATCGATCAGGAGACCACTACCGGATCTTCCCCCAGAGGCCGTACCATATGTAGTGATTCTCACAGGGGTACCAGAGCTTCCAGTGAACAAGAGAGAGAGTTTTTCCCAACTAAAGAATAAAATAACTCACTGGCTGACATTACACAGGCCAATTGCCAGTCATATAGATGGCAAAATAATACATGTACGCCGTCTTCAGTGGTTGGGTGGAAGACCTAAAGAAATTGGGGGGGATGTGGTTGTGGTCAATTTTAGAGATCATAATGCAGTACGATATATCCTGAATTGGCCCCAGATAAATCTTAATAGTAGCATTTCTCCACGCCCTCTGACCTATTTCTACCCAAGATCTGTAGTATTTCCTCTCCAACCTGCCCATGATTACTCTTTTCCTACTACCAACTTACCCATTGTGCCGAATAATAGGAATTTGGCCTATGTCCATTACCCAGCTCCAGTCGCAGAAACACCTGGGTGGAATACAGTACCTACCAGGCCGGGTGTTGCTGTACATGTGAGTACGGATTATCCAGTGCCATTCACTCCACTGGAGTTGTCAAATAGGTTTGGCGTCTTCAGTGGTTTGGATGCCTGTGATTGAAGATTACAGCAAGGAGGGGAGGAGATAGTGGGTGTACATTTCCCAACTACAGGCGGTTTGGATGAGGTCTTGGAAGGGAATGTATCCATTGTTCCAAGTATATCTGATGGAGATTCGGATCCGATTAGTGTCATTGTTAATATGCCAATTAATTTCGATAACCGTACACAAATAAACAACCAAGGAAGCCGTCTAAGTGGTACAACAACTCACGGTTTAACCAATTACGAGGCTCTCCCCGGAGTTACAGGATATTCTACACCTAGTGACTGTCCAGGGATGGCCAATGAATCTGGTCGTCCGGTGGAGGTCAGCGGATCAGTGACAGAGGGAGTGCAGGCTATTAGTAGCATGGGAGTTACAATAAATGTTCACAATCCTCTAAATAGTAATGTGGAGAGCCAGTTTCTGGTTTCGTGGAATGTGGCAGGTCTTAAAAACAAGATGGCATCCAGGGATTGGACCTCCTTTATTGATAACTATATGATTGTCAACATGCAAGAAACATGGGCATTAGAACCCCAACATAGATCAGGGTATCTTCATTTTGCAATAGCCGCAACTAAAACAAATAAAGGAAGACCTAAGGGGAGACTGACCACTTGGGTAAAACAGGATGATGGATTCACAACCACCCAATTAGCAATTAATTCAAGGGATATTCTGGGGGTCAAGTTAAAATCTCCCTCATTTGGTGAACTCATTATTTTTAATGTGTATGCCAGGGGAAAGCCGGGAGGGAAATCGTCAGAAGTTGTGGTGGCACTGGGACACTATCTAAGCATTTGGAGAGGAGGTGCTAATATATTAATCTGCGGAGATTTCAACTGCTCCTATGAGCCTCTGGACAATATGGATCTAGAGCTCACGGAGGCAGAGGATATTTGTTGGCAAATTCCCCCCCTTAGCATATCCCCTATCAAACGGTGGACCCAGGCAGCCCTTCAACTTCCCTTACCGAAGTCGAATACTACATTTAGTGGTTAACCTGTCTTTTTATAGCATTCGAAGACTATTTTATGCTTATTTTAGTATTCAGTAGTATTCTTTTTGGGAAGGCTAGTGCATGAAGACTACTGATATGTAAGTGATATTTCTTGAACACTAACAGAATACTAAGCAAATACTTATTTGCTAATCATATAGTCTTCATTTACAATGCAGAACATTTAGTGAATACAAACAATTTGAATACTACTGGACCACTATTAACATTCTACTCAAGCTTCTGAATCGTAGCAGAATTGTGAACCATTAAATATTAAAAAGATGTCCAAAGCATTTTGTGTCCAAACTGTTAAAGCGAAACCGAGCGGTATGGCTAGGTTAATAGTATATCACATTATTAACAAATAAACAGGTGCACTAGCAGATGCTTAGTTACACATGTATAGGTCGGAGGATCTTACAACTTCCTCCATTAATATATTAGTATGAATTAATGGTCAAAGTATCCCAGCACTTATGACCATTTGTTCATATGACTATGGTTTATTTTCAACAGTCCAAAGATTACAATAAAGTAAAAGTATATGGGTTTTTATCAGTAACACAATGAACAATCTCCACATATGACTGAGACGCATAGCCCACCTTAATTTGTCAATGAAAACTCTTTAAACTAAATGGTTAGCAGAAATTTAATTTTCTTATTGATAATAGTACACAACAGTGTGAATTTCCTATGGATAGATGTGGCAAAATCTAGCTTTTACACAACATTTAAAATGTATTTAAAATGTACTTAAAATGTACTTATAAAAACATTTTGTAAAAGTAAACACATAGCCTTACGGGTGCCCTGGTAATTACTTGTTTACAGTGGGGGAGAGGCCGGGTTGCAGTTAAAAGTGATGTGAATATAACATTTCCTAGTAATTACAGGGTGGAGTACCCCCAGATCAGTTTTCAAACCTGCCGAAATGTATGGTATAGACCTTTTAAACATCTAGGCAAGTAGATTTTGGTAGGGATACGTATCACAAGGTCAATCTTAGAATCAAGTACATAACTTTCCATTAAACAACAGAGAGAATCCAGGTGACCACATACTGTGTTACATAACAGACAATGTAGTTCAATCCACTACTTAGAGAAAGTGGCTCCTATATCATGTTGTGGTACTGCTAATACAACAGCATCCACTAATCTCTCTCATAGTGATTTGGAAATTCGCATACAAATGACAATTTTGTGGTACAAACAAAGCAGCAACTTCCTAGTATTTCCGAAATATACACTGCAATTATCTGGTTCCAACTTGGATTAACTTGATGGACATTGCAGTCACTGGAATATGTGTTTATACAAGGCATCGGATTTAATAGTGCCAAGTTGTGAGTTTTTCTATTTATTTCTGTGACCTGGATAAATTTCAACACTTTTCCAAACTGCATTTGTGAATTATCTAAATATTTTATTGTACTTTGGTCCCGTCTGACTAGTTTGTTGTAGTTTGCTGCATACACATAGCAATAACCCTTCCTTAAACTAATTTTATCATATGATGCTACTTTCCTTTCGAAGTATACAGATACTCTTTTTTGCGCTGCCAGGAACTCATCATTTGTTAAATCTTTTATAGTCACTTTCCCCATTTGAAAGCACCCATCAATTATCTCCATTCTCTCCACACGTATCGATGGATCCATAAGTCTATTGACTGCATTTTCTATCTCGCTATCAATATTATAGGTTGCTTTTAGTAATGGTATCATCTGAATTAATGTCACAGTATTTAGGATTTGCATTTCTACATTTTGTGTTCCAGAGATGTGGGACACTATGTAGCCATTTAGGTCTTCAAAATGAAAACAGTTATTTGAAAAGAGTGGGCCATTGTGACGTACACAGTCTGAAAGATGCACTAACTGATGAATATTCATAGTCATGAACCTCTGATCATACAGGTCTCCAAAAAATTTGACAAAGGTGAGCAAGCAAGTCTCTGCTCGGTCGATTTCTGAAAATGTTAGACTTTCTTTATCTAGTAAATATATTCCTTTTGAGAAGAGGCAAAAATGTATAAATAACTGATTGGGTAATACATCAGCTAGTACTGGAATTCCCCAGAAGAGCAAGAAGTTTCTGTATTCAGAGAATTTCCATAAATGGACATCTTCAAGGCTACGAGGAGGTCTTGATATGTTAAGTGGAGGCTTGATCGCCTGTAATCTCTTGCTAACAAGTTCTCTGTAAGAGTGTGCTGAAAAGCATGACTTCTCATATTGCTTCCCGAACCATAATGTGAGCATTAGTTTCATTACACCAGCGCAGACCCCATGCATATAATCTAAACGAAATCCCTTAATACATGGGAAAAGGGAAAGGAACAGAAACCGGAAAGGGCCTTTCACACCACGAACTGAATATTCATGTTCACCCTGTTGTATTTTAGCTAATGTTTCATTTATATCATTCTTCAGATTTTCTGTTGTTCGTGGTGGTCCTTTAGGATCATCATCATTGTAAGGAAAAACATGACAATGCCCCATTCCAGATCTTGAAGTCATGCCTGGCTGTAAACAGGACCAACAGCTAAATTTCCCATTGAACTCCTTACTGTTGGTAACCAAACAACGAGCTGGTAGATCACAAGTACATGAAAGTAGTGCAGCACGACATACAAAAACAGAGCCTGTATGATCTGTAAACATAACTCCATTTTCCAACTGACTCAATTCCTCAGTTAAAGGATGTAGGTATGTCCACATATATGGCTTTCTTTGCCCAATCCAAATTCCATAGACAAGCATGTTTTCTTTTGCTTTGCGTTTTGTTATGGAGAGCTCATTAATCATCAAATACACAGGCCACATACTTAGTTTACTACTTTTAAAAATGTTCACTCCATCTGTGTTCAGAACAAAAGAGATATTGTTTTCATTACTTAATATCCCCTCATCAAACAGGTTTTTATATCCAATTCCATCATAAACATCACCTATTACAGAGTTTCCATTCTGTTTGTAGTGTTCATATCTGTGGGTTCTCACTTCCTCCGTAAAATCTCTCCTCTTAAACATAGTATTTAGCTGTTCAATTATGGAATGTTGGACAAAAAATGCAACAGCACCAGGCTCTGTAAGATCCTTTAGACAATGGGTGTTAGTGCATATCTTTTCATTATCGCTGATGCTTTCATAGCAAGAGGAACAGTAGTTTCTTATCTTAGGAATAGTGATGTATTTTTTTATAAACATCTTAAGTTTGAATAACGAGTTAATCATTTTATTAGGCACTGGTAAAATGCAGCAGATTAAGTCCAGTAGTGCCCCTAATGCCTCATCAGAAATTCTAAATCTAACCGCAAAGCAAATGATAAGCAGTAGGACAGCTTGCACAGTGTGTCGTGAACCTTTAAATAAAAAATTGTCTTCTTGGATTTCATGACTTTTAGAATTATTAATTTCGCCCTCATTTACAATAGTTATATTGTTTACAACATTCTCTGTAAAGTCTTGTGCTTCAAAACCGATTTCATTGTCTTCTGGATCAAAATTATTTTCTCTTTCATCTGCATATTCATTCTGATGCCCAGATGTGTGTAATTCCTCATAAGCCTCTTCATCAAAATCATATGTTGGAGTACGTAAATTATATTCCATAGTAAAGGATGAGACTACTTCAGTTTATCACCAATTGCATTGGAACGTATGATATTTTTATTAAACAAGCTCACCAAAGACACAACCACTTTGGGGTTCAAAGCAATTGGGGGCCTCAGGCATCAGAAAAGACTTCACTCAGTGGGACCTAATCGGGATTTCCAGGTTGTGAGACCTCCACACGGGTAGAGAGATGATGTCATTTGAACGGCTAGAGAACAAATATGAAGTGGCCAAAACATATTGCCCAAAACAGTGGGGGAAATTTTTGGGATAAATGGAATATATATCGGGGAGTCCCTGCCTCCGGTGGTTGACACAACCCTTGCCATGAATCAAGCAGAAATTATCTGACGGGAACAGCATACCAGGAGATAAGGAGGACAGCGGCCCTGCAAGGCCCTTTGGCAACACTCTGGGGGGGGAGGGGTGGTACTGCTTAAGCGTGTTTGTAATATTGATGATGTAAAGACGTAATTCTGCGCTGTTACAATAAAAAGATTTATTTTAAAAAAATAGAACCAGAGAATTTATTGTGGAGCGCCCAACATTCCAATGTTCTAATTTTTATTGAATGTTTAGAGCTCCCATCCAGGTAGGGTGAAGGGTGAAGCATCTGAAGGTCCTGAGTGCGCCCCATCTGCAGGGGATCCCGACTGCTGCAGCCAAGTCCAAGTGAATCTGGTGCACACCAAGCAGCCACACTCAGCAGGCGCTGAGTCTCTCACAGGCCAAAGGGAGTGACTAGCGTTCATAACTGGGTGTCAGGCACTATGATATATGTGCTTCAAAAGGTTGGGCTAGAGAGCCCTGTTTTTTTATGATTCTCTTATCAGTCTCATCTCCTTCCTAAGATGTGCCCAGGTCCCGTTATGGTGACCTGGCACTAAATCAAAGAGCACCCTTGGAAGTGTACAGGTGAAGCCTAACTCTTCCCTCTCCAGTTTGCGTCTCACCCAGCTTCTAGGAATGCAACAATACACAAATCTGTCTGTGGGATTACTCTATGTCCTCTGCATGTTTCACCAATGCTGGACTGAGTTTTACTATTCATTCATTCCTAAAAACTTTATTTCGGCAATCAAATGCCATAAAAACATCAATAAAACAAGCAATAAAATTCAATGACTTCATAAAATATACACAGTTAAAAAGGTAGTGTTAAAATTCGTTAGAGTGCTAAACAGTAATCCAAATAGTAGAATTGATGTAGCCCCTCCCAGAACCCGAAATGTAGCCAGAAAAATCCAATATTATGATCACCCATACAATTCCTGCAATGTCATTCTACTATTCAAAGGCACACCTACACCCATTCAAACATTCTAAATCACTTACCAATATTAAATGTTTGTGGTATGGACCTCGTTTTTTAGAAAGTCTTTTTTTTGCTCCTGCTTCTGCCATTACTCCTACGATATAAAAAGAATCTTGAGCCATGAACAATTTTGTGCTAAAATAAAAACCTCTATGTATATGTGTACTTATTTCCATACACCCTCTGCATACTCTGCAAGACAAATGGATCCACCCTGAATCCAGGAAGACCGTCACACATGCACTCATCACCAACAGGCTGGACTACAGGAACGCTCTCTATGCCGGAATCAACAAATCTCTACTTCACAAGACTGTCCAGAACGCTGCAGCCAGACTCGTCCTCAGCATCCCACAACAAGACCACATTACCCAGCACCTCTACTGGCTCCCCGTCAAAAGGAGAGTGACCTTCAAGCTGCTCACACACGCCTACAAAGCGCCCTCCACAACACCGGACCCCAACACCTCAACGAAAGAATCTCCTTCTTTGCCCCCAGGAGAAAACCACACACAGCAGCATGCTGCCATTTCAATTGAAGGACTCGGTGGTTCTATTTATGATAGGACTGTTTGCATGATATGGCGCAAGCGCACAGACAGTGCTTAGCCCTTGACCCTTGCTTGTACTGTCTACCAAAGTACAAAATGATGTGTCTATCTCCCATCACATAGGTCTCTGGATGCAGACCCTCGATATACACCACCCTTTGGGGTAAAAAGACAATTATGGCCATTTACTATCCTGCCACTAGACGAGAATAGAAACCTTTCTCTTCTCAATACTGAAAACCCTGACTTCGAGATTATTTGCTCCCCTGTGAAATGGATCCAAATAAGAGAAACATTTTTGCTGGAAATGTCGTATTTCAATTCCAAAGTGCAGCATCTGGATTAAAAGGTTAAAAATATGCCAAATAACTAAATAAAGTAACAGGGTGGCAGCAAACTGGCCAGATTGATTTTATTCACACACAAACACAATAGCACCACTTTTTCAGAGTTTGCCAGAGAAGCGCTTTTTTTGTTTGCTTGGTTTCCCTGGGCTTGCAACAATAGTGCATCAATCCTGGAGGTACTGCAAAGTGTGGATTGAACAAAATGTGTACTGCGCTCTGTGTGCAGGGATGTGGTCTTTTTACCTGCTGCTTACGTTTTGTAAGGATATAAGCAATGGATATTGAAATGGGTCAGGGCCCTCATGTCCTTAACTTTTCAGGCATATCCTCCGCTTCTAGGAAAATTATTTAATCTTCCATGCCTAAAAAACAAAGGAGTTATGAGCTTGTGTAATGTAACTGGTGTCCATGTTTAGCGCTCCAATATTTTCGGGTCGAATCCGTGCTACATAAAACTGCAAAAAAAAGTTCAGCAAATCACGTTGTGAATTATCCGTCCAGTTATATCGAGCTTAAAACCTACCATGTGCTCTGCCACCTCTTTCTGCTGCGGTACACTAATGTAAGCACTTGAGCTGCTGGTTAAACAATCCCCAGTGTGAGGCAGAGTCCTGCAGTTGGAAGTGCATGCCTCCATCTGTCCTAACAGAAACAGATGTATGCAGCAGCACAGCTGCCCAGAAGTCATTTTTAGGTCTCGCCTGAGCCAGCGCTTTAGCGCTGCTCTGGCAAGAGCTATAGAAAACGGGGATTTGGAAGTGCAAACGAGTGCTTTTCAGGCCCCCAACTACAGTGCATGTGCGCCGGGTGCGCGCACCAGTTGGCAGCCTGCGTGTACATTTCGCGGGCGCTTTGATGTTCTCAGTGAGCCGCGCGGCGACTGCGCACATCAAAGCGCCCGCGAAATGATTACTTTCACTTTAAAGTTCGCACCTACTTGGCAGACTGGTTCTCTCTTGCTCTTTCCTCCTCTGCTCTCTCTCCTCAGAGTCCGTCCCTCCCCCTGTTGCAGCAGCTGGCATTACACGGGGGAGGGTGGCTCTTCATGCCTACCAGGCCAGTGGCGCTCTTCGTAGTCACATTAGTGGCACGAAGTGCTTTATAAATTCTATATTGCAGTAGTAATCGGAGTTACACGCCTCAAAGCGCTTCAGCGCCTCGTCAGAGGCAATAAGCGCTATATAAATCCAGTTACAGTACAATATTTCCGCAGAAGCCCCTTATAACGCAACCAAACCTTCTTCGGGGCCCAACTTGTGCAGATGGCATGAATGGTGTGCTCAGGTGTGGGCCCCAGGGGCCCATACTGAGGCTTGAAGGCCTCATCGGCACCAGCACGCTCCAGGGGCAGGCCTTCCCGTGCAGCCGTCTCTGCACCTCCGTGTCTCTTTGCTTAAACCGAAGCCCCGCTCCCCCCCCACCCTCCCCCACTTGTCTGTTATCTCTGGCTTAGGGCTAGTACCATATAACTCTCTCCGCTCTGATAAGGCAGGTCTCTGGTTTGAGTTCTCGAAGAACAAACAATACATTTTTTTATTCTTTCCTTTCTGAAATATTTTACAGCCCTGTTTATGAGGGAATTACCAGACACTATTTATATTAGGGAACGTAAGATGCTTTTCTTAGTCTGTGGTAAAAGACTTCAAAAAGAAAACACCGTTTGCCTGCTATCGAAAAGTACATCTAAAGGAAAATGTGTCGGCTTTTCACTTGCAGATGGAATATTGTATTTTTTATTTTTGTAAAGTGCTGCACAGTGACACATGGTCTTTACTACACGTGATTAGCTTTCATAAGTGGATACATGCAATGTTTAGATTATACTAACATTTACCTAAATAAAGCATCTATCGCCTTAAATTAGACATATATAACAATAGAGTGATAACACAGCCATGTTATACGGTTCCGCGGCTTTTTGGCCCTGTAAAAAGCGGGTGTTACAATAACCTAGTTAAACAAGCATTTGCAATGCAATAGGTCTCGCAGTTATACGAGTTTGAGCTATTGGCATTATAAATGACAGTGCCTTTTATTTATGTTTTAAAAAACCAAACTTAAATAAAAAGCATTGTCATTTACAATGCCAATAGCTCAAACTCCTATAAATGCGAGACCTATTGCATTGCAAATGCTTGTTCAAAAGGCAGATTAAAACATCTGCCAGAAGCCACTTACGAGGCCGGAGCAGGAGCAGCCCCCTCAGCTGGGCCTGTCACTCCGGGCTAAGAGCAGCAGGGCGGGCGAAAAAGGCTGCATCGCGCACGCGCGTGTTCTGATTGGGCGCTATGACTTTAATATTTGGGCCTCCCTTCTCCCATTACTCAGCTGTTGCACGCGCCCCACTCCCACTTTAAACCTCATTTTCTTTGGTTTCTGCTCACAGCTGTCATCAGATTACGAGAAGAAGCAGCCTAGGTCACATTTTTGAGTAGATTGAGCAGGGGGATGTGATCTGTGAGAAATCTCCGCTGAGGCGTAATGGAGCACTTTATTAACACACAGTTGTGGGTTAACAACACACATAGGCTCACTGTACTATATCCTCGAAAACATCATGCTAGTAAACAGTATCTCTCCCTCAAGAGCTAAAGCAAAATGCTTGAAGTTGATACACATTTGCACAGCAGATTTTCGGATCAGCGTTAAGATGCACCAATGATTTCCCAACACACAGAGTATTTTCATTTAAATATCTGCAAGGATGTATTATTTATGCCTTACGTCCAAGGCAAGCAGAGCTTCCCCCAGTGTCTCTCAGACTGACTTACAATCAGCTACGCAACTGGAGAGGTGTATCGCTTTCTAACGATTTTATAATGTGATCGGCAAATTATTCCTGCGCCAATTTAAACAAACATGAACTGGACAGACGTGGTAGCGTTAAAAGGCAAAAGTCACTGTGTCCTTCTTGAATGTATTGCGTAACTAATTAAAATTGTTATCGATTGCAATCGAGGCCAATCAAGTAGCAGCGGAACACCATAACGACCACTGAAAGAAATAGGCATATGTAGCTGAACAAAAAATAATATACTAAAGAATTTCAAGAAATCTCATCTCAAGGCATGTAAATTAGATCATTCCCACACATTTCGAGAGTCGGGTGCTCTAAATCAACAGAAGCAGAGTCACAGGTGCAAGGCTGTGTCAACAAAATGAGAAGAGAAACCCAGAGAAAGAGCTTGTATATTCCATCCAACACAATGGAGTGTTCTGCTCTGCACGTCTTGTTTTCTTGAGTCACAAACTGCTGTAAAACCCCTACCTTCATGGTGGTCATTTAGGTACTACCAGGAGTAAAAGTCTCATTAGTATTCCTGCTACGACACCATTAACACAGTCTTAAGTTTTCATACACTTTCCGAATAGAATATAGATCTCCCAAAGTTAATTCACGTACTCACCAGATCAGCTCACACGGTGGATATAAGCAGGCTCTGGCAGTATCCTCCAATCCTGTTGAGCGCGCGGAGAATGGCTGCGCATGATTGGGTATATGGACTTGCAGCATGTGTGTGCACTGCAAGCACACCTGCTGCGCACGTAGCTGCAGTGCACTGGGTCCCCGGGCCGTCAATCAAGTAGCGGGCGAATCGCGCTACCAATGACAGCCGCTGGCAATTAAATTGGCCAGCCCCTGCGGCGCTATCTTCAAAAGCTGCGGGGGCGATCTCTTCGTCGTGAGTGACTGCATCGTAGCTTGTGCAAGTAAGTTGTCGCAGTCACAGTGGGGCTTAAAGCGGGTGGCGCGTTTGGGTTATTTATTACATACATTTTTGAAACCCCCGATTTCCAGTTGCTGGGTATTCAACTTCCACAGTAGTTAATATGGCGCGCGGCCCACTGTGTTGGCTCGTTTTAAAAATGTGTGTACACCGGAAAGGTAAGCCTCAATCGGGCCCGTGCGATGTTCTGGTTTTAAGTAGTTTTCCGTCACGTTTCTTCTCTCAGCGCAAACATATCTAAAATGACCAAATTGAGAATTGGCCTGGTTTTGGTTACAACTTCGGCTTTCTGACATCCCCTGCCACGCGCGCATATGGGGCCCAGCTGATAAGGGTGGTGGCAGAAAGCCGAGGCTGTAAAGTGGTCGAAGTGGGCAGAATTCTTTAATGAAAACCCTGACTTCGAGATTATTTGCTCCCCTGTGAAATGGATCCAAAAAAGAAAAACACTTTTGCTGGAAATGTCGTATTTAAATTCCAAAGTGCAGCATCTGGATTAAAAGGTTAAAAATATGCCAAATAACTAAATAAAGTAACAGGGTGGCAGCAAACTGGCCAGATTGATTTTATTCACACACAAACCCAATAGCACCACTTTTTCAGAGTTTGCCAGAGAAGCGCTTTTTTTGTTTGCTTTGTTTTCCCTGGGCTTGCAACAATAGTGCATCAATCCTGGAGGTACTGCAAAGTGTGGATTGAACAAAATGTGTACTGCGCTCTGTGTGCAGGGATGTGGTCTTTTTACCTGCTGCTTACGTTTTGTAAGGATATAAGCAATGGATATTGAAATGGGTCAGGGCCCTCATGTCCTTAACTTTTCAGGCATATCCTCCGCTTCGAGGAAAATTATTTAATCTTCCATGCCTAAAAAACAAAGGAGTTATGACCTTGTGTAATGTAACTGGTGTCCATGTTTAGCGCTCCAATATCTTCGGGTCGAATCCGCGCTACATAAAACTGCAAAAAAAAGTTCAGCAAATCACGTTGTGAATTATCCGTCCGGTTATATCGAGCTTAAAACCTACCATGTGCTCTGCCACCTCTTTCTGCTGCGGTACACTAATGTAAGCACTTGAGCTGCTGGTTAAACAATCCCCAGTGTGGGGCAGAGTCCTGCAGTTGGAAGTGCATGCCTCCATCTGTCCAAACAGAAACAGATGTATGCAGCAGCACAGCTGCCCAGAAGTCGTTCTTCAAAAGGCAGATTAAAACATCTGCCAGAAGCCACTTACGAGGCCAGAGCAGGAGCAGCCCCCTCAGCTGGGCCTTCCACTCCGGGCTAAGAGCAGCAGGGCAGGCGAAAAAGGCTGCATCGCGCACGCGCGTGTTCTGATTGGGCGCTATGGCTTTAATATTTGGGCCTCCCTTCTCCCATTACTCAGCTGTTGCACGCGCCCCACTCCCACTTTAAACCTCATTTTCTTTGGTTTCTGCTCACAGCTGTCATCAGATTACGAGAAGAAGCAGCCTAGGTCACATTTTTGAGTAGATTGAGCAGGGGGATGTGATCTGTGAGAAATCTCCGCTGAGGCGTAATGGAGCACTTTATTAACACACAGTTGTGGGTTAACAACACACATAGGCTCACTGTACTATATCCTCGAAAACATAATGCTAGTAAACAGTGGGGCATATTAACCAGCCAGGCGATAAAATTATCGCCGCTTTAGCGGCAGAAAACTGCCGCTAAAACGGCAATAATGGGCTTGATAATATGCTCTATGGAATTCCAATTGAAACCCATGTTAGTCGTCCTTCACATCTAACATGGGTTTCAATTGGAAGTCCATAGAGCATATTATCAAGTCCATTATCGCCGTTTTAGCGGCAGTTTTCTGCCGCTAAAGCGGCGATAATTTTATCGCCTGGCTTGTTAATATGCCCCAGTATCTCTCCCTCAAGAGCTAAAGCAAAATGCTTGAAGTTGATACACATTTGCACAGCAGATTTTCGGATCAGCGTTAAGATGCACCAATGATTTCCCAACACACAGAGTATTTTCATTTAAATATCTGCAAGGATGTATTATTTATGCCTTACGTCCAAGGCAAGCAGAGCTTCCCCCAGTGTCTCTCAGACTGACTTACAATCAGCTACGCAACTGGAGAGGTGTATCGCTTTCTAACGATTTTATAATGTGATCGGCAAATTATTCCTGCGCCAATTTAAACAAACATGAACTGGACAGACGTGGTAGCGTTAAAAGGCAAAAGTCACTGTGTCCTTCTTGAATGTATTGCGTAACTAATTAAAATTGTTATCGATTGCAATCGAGGCCAATCAAGTAGCAGCAGAACACCATAACGACCACTGAAAGAAATAGGCATATGTAGCTGAACAAAAAATAATATACTAAACAATTTCAAGAAATCTCATCTCAAGGCATGTAAATTAGATCATTCCCACACATTTCGAGAGTCGGGTGCTCTAAATCAACAGAAGCAGAGTCACAGGTGCAAGGCTGTGTCAACAAAATGAGAAGAGAAACCCAGAGAAAGCGCTTGTATATTCCATCCAACACAATGGAGTGTTCTGCTCTGCACGTCTTGTTTTCTTGAGTCACAAACTGCTGTAAAACCCCTACCTTCATGGTGGTCATTTAGGTACTACCAGGAGTAAAAGTCTCATTAGTATTCCTGCTACGACTCACGCTAACCGTGGTCTTAATGGTCACTAAAGGCAGTGCACGTGCGTTCAGGCTGCACGCCCAAGCAGGGCTCACTGGTGGGAATGGAGATCACTGATCGGATTGCAGGTGACAGCACTCACTGATTTCTGAATGGTGAGTGTGAAGCGTTAAGGTAACCATGTTGTTCCTGCTTACATTTCACATGGTTTGCTAAATTTTGCATTCCCTATGAGCGTTTGCTTTTTCCATGATGATGTTACTTTTTTTTGGTAGGCTGCATATTGCTCTAGGCTATTGCGTCATTTACATTGAGCCTCATCCTATAGCCGGCAGCAATTGGGTTGTAGTTGAAGGCAGTGTGAGTTTTGATTCATGGAAAGGTAGCTCAAAGGGTTAATGACCCTACTGCAAAGAACATGTACAATGCAGATCACAAAGTGCACATAATGTAAATAGGTCAGTGGGCTAATGCTTTTGTCAGAGAGATCCTTTTGTTGCTTGCAGTTTATAAGTTAAAATCCTAACATAGAACAGTGCGCCATTAACTCTCATCTACGAGCTGCATACAAACAGCAAGGTATAAATTAGAGCGTTATATTTTTCCTCCAGTCTTTGATTATCCTAATGTTGCAAAAAGTGTTCTTTTGGTCACAAATCAATTCTGATTATTAAAGAGAACCCTAAACCTTGGTATTACATTTTAAAATCTGTTTTTATGTTTCTCCAGACCAATCACTTTTAAACTATACGGCCTACTAGTATGGTTGTCATGTGACTCCTACACCTTGTAGTCCTTAGTCTTATGTAACATTTTCTATACGGTGATTTACACACATATTAATTGTCTCTTAGTAATGTGTGTGATGTTAAGTGCTCTGACACCCTACACTGGTATGAGTGGCGCTGTAAATCAAATTAAATGCGTCTGAGAGAGTGTGGTTATGCAGACTTGAGGGGCACTGTTAAATGGTGGTAGTGAGGGAATCCATGGCAGAGGTGGTCATTGGGGGGCAATAACAAACATTAATGCACAGGGTACCGCCAGTGCTAAGGCTGGCCCTGCCCTTGAGGCCAGTCTGCCTCACCCATAGGTACCTCCATTGGCCTTGTTTCAGAAGTAGTAGCTGCAACTCACCAGGGATTGGCAATGCAGAATTTGCACGCACACCAAACTAAGTTCGCAAACTTCACAATCTCTCTGCTTCATTCACAAGCACCTTTAACATGTGCTGCTTGCTGTGGGGCCACTGAAATTATATATGCAGCAAAGGAGGACAAAATTATGCCGCTGTGTTGACTAAATTATGCATTAAAAAAAAGGCTGCAGCGTAATGCTGTATGTTGTCTGATATTTTATTATTTTGACATGTGTACACGCTAACAGTCTTTGGAAAGATTTTGCCTCATTAGTATCAGTGTAACATACAAATGCAACAGTGAGAAAGGTGATCAGTCAACCTTTGCACTAAGCCATCCACTCCGCAGCAAAACAAGTCACATTTTTATTTAACTTTTGATGCGTTTGAGCTATAAACCATTTAGTAGTTGAAATGGTCAGATCATGCAGCAGATCTTCCATTAGGAGGCAAATATGGCAGAGGCATAATTATATAGAAAACATTTTGCAAACTAGGATATTTTGCCATTCATGTTTGAACTGCCGTTGTGGAAAACGGGAGAACTGCTGATGACAAACTCCATGGCTCGGTGACAAATGGCTTGTGCTTCCACATTTTATCGTATTTAGGACATTCTGTGATTAGAAGCATATCCCACTTTGTGAATGTGTTTTAATGTCAATAACTCATTATAACCTTAAATAATCATGTGTATCCATTGTTTGATGAAACTGGGCAGTGAAATGCCAAACTAATACTAAAAATTTGGATGTTTGCACATTCTGCCCACACCTCTGGCTCTGCCCACTGATCCAATCCTTGGGTTATTCCCGCCCTCTGGTTTTGGGGGTAACACCCCTCATCAACCAGGCTAGCTCGAATCCAGTGGCAAGGGACCTTGTCTGGGCATACCCTGCCAACTTAGGGTGAACAAAGCAACCATGAGGAGATGATGGACTGAGTGCTGCAACTTTTCAGACACTCACCGCCAGTCACAGATCTGTGTTGAATCCGTCATCATTCTTTAGCTCACTTCGCCACCCTAGTCTATCAGTGTCCGCTTTGTGAGTGTGGTGTTTGAGCTATGTCTGCATGGATAATTTTCGAGGGTTAATAACAGGGTAGATGCATTCCTGATAAGTTGCTGCATGTTTTTAGATTTTCAGCGTGAGGGTGTGTATATTGCTGTCTAATATGGAGCATGAGTTTCTGAGATGACATAGGAGTATCAAACTGGGTGAGATATCATATCTTTCTGAAGGCAAGAGAAGCTGTTTTGATAAGGGGCTAGATAGTTTAGAGTATGTGAATGTGATTTGATGCCTGATGGCATGTGTTTGGGTGTTTTAGGTGTGTGATGGCATTTGGGAGTATCATAGTGTTTGTGGATGTATGATTATGTATGTCTGGTGATATGCTTGAGTGTCTGTCAGTGTGGGTGTCTGTTGTGCAATGGGGACTACATTGTTGAGTGTGGAATGGGCTTGTCAATGTGTGCAAGAATTTAATGGTGTACACTGAAGCTCCATTCTGCTTAAGTGTCCGGTTCCATTTGTCAGTAGCTGAGGATTATTTTGATGGTACAGTGAGTTGAAAGCACCATGCACAAACTGTCCCATTCACTGCAGGTTACATCACAGTTAAATATTTACTCTTTCATTTACAGGGATTAAAAAGAATAAGGCAGCTTAGATTTTTTATTTTAATTCAGAACATTTGGAAGCCATGGCGCACATGACGAGGAAATCGAGTAAGGACTGCTATTGCTGTATATTTTACTATGTAGACCGATCAGTTGTGCTGCAAAGTCATGCGGAAGTCACATTTAATGCAACGGAGAAGACTTCAGAACTTTTATTAGGAGCCCGCTGTCACAGTGCCTTTGAAACATTTGACCTAGATGATGAAGGAACACCTACCAAGAAGAAAATCATTTATAAAGGGATCCTAGTCTTCTACAGTGAATGTAAGTGTCTTCAATATGTATGTTTCACGGTCCCCTTGTCAGTTAAGTTTGCTTTTGAATATTGCTGAAATGCATATCAATACTAATACCTAGGCTCAGTTACTGCTGAACCAGTTATGGCCATAGAATGCTATCTGGTTCGGCCTTTACACAATCTGTACATTGAAACACCAGTCTGCCCCTGATGATATCCAGTACCTTTCTTTTTGGTATCAAGTGAGAATAAATTTCACATATGCAATGCTCCCTTTTCCACTTTGGCTCTACGTTGTTTAAAACAGTCATCTCATCTTATGGTAAATCACCTTTTCCTTGGCATTGAAGATCTGCTATTAAAGGTACATCAAATGAAGTCTTTTCTCCTCATGTCCCATCATGCAGGCCTCCATGCTGCACTTTCGATCTCTATATTTCTATTCCCTTGGCTTATTCCACCGACTCCCAAAATACTAGTGGCATATATTCTACTCTGATCACAATCTCTCGTAAGCCCATTGGCGGCTACTACTGTAGCCAGTTCTCACAACCCTACACCTATGTCCAAAAACCTCTTTCTGAGGTGTTACATGCCTGCCCACAGCTCCATAGAAAATGACTACAAATTAAATACATAATGTAATGCAATACCTTACAAATGTGTGACCTGATTTACACATTGGTGGATGAGTACTCCATCCCAAACATTATGAATTACCCATCCACCTTATTACAAATGCATTGGGATGTGATGCACTTGCAATAAGGTAGAGAGGATCTGTCATGTACATTGGCATGTTCACTCCATTGAAGATCAGAATACCATGGAGCAGCAACAGACTAATTGAGGGTCCATAGTAATTGTTCATTTTACACTGGGTACTCTAATCTCACCAGTTTCAGTGACAAGTAAATTTACACAATAGGTCATACAAATAAGTACTGTATCGCAAGTCGTTTGCAAATAGGAACATTTTGAAAATGAATTCTTTTTTTTTTATGTTACAGTCAAAAAACAATGTGCAGCTGTAAAAAAGACTATGGATGTGTTTATTAAAAAAAACAGTATGACTTTAGCACAGGATTTGGACAAGGAATTGGTACATATGGGTAACATTGAGACAAAAAAACTGTCTTCAAAGAAAAAAGATCAAGCTGCTAGTCCATTAAAAGAGATGGGTAACATTGAGACAAAAAAACTGTCTTCAAAGAAAAAAGATCGAGCTGCCAGTCCATTAAAAGAGATGGGTAACATTGAGACAAAAAAACTGTCTTCAAAGAAAAAAGATCGAGCTGCCAGTCCATTAAAAGAGCTTAAAGAAAATATGCCAGTTGTAGGAAGTCAGAAACGCAAAAATGATTTCAATGCTTTACAAATGAATAAATCAAAGATGGATAAATGCGAAATCGAAAATTCAAAACCTGCAACCAAAATGAAAAAGCAGCAATTCGCCAGAAGCATTAAGCAGCAGCAGAAGGATGGCATTAAAAAGAAAAATGTTTTTGTGACATTATTAAAGAAAAATACAACCAAAAAAACGAATTCAAAATGTGTAGATCCAACAATGCAAAGAATGTGTGAGCAATTTTCTGGATATAACTTTCAATTACAACAGAGTGATGTTTTACATACTTCTGTGACAACGAACTACACTGATCCGCCACCAAAAACTCCAAACCAGACTAGAAATTCTATCTCAGAAAGCATTAACACTGGGCAAACTATTGCCCCATCAACCAGCACTGCACCTTCAGGAACACTACACTGTAGCCCTGTAACAACAAATCTGAATCATAGGCAACTAGCAGAGTGCAATAGCTTTACTTCTGTTCCACGAGCAGGCCATACGCTTTCATTCAACCATTTGACCGCTAATGGAAAACCCAAACAACATCAAGTTTTGAGCAACCCAGGCCTACAAAAGTCAACTATAGAAAGACCGGATTACAGTAGACAGGGAGTTGGGAAACACAAAGATACAACTACTTCTGCTCTAGCGTCTAACAGTCTTTCTTTCATTCAACAAACCGTCCATCAGTCAGGAAGTATACATGGTTCTGCGAGGGACTCACTCAATATTGATAATCAATGTGCAGAATTAAATCAGACAGAATTACATTGCACCATGTCGTCGCCTACAATACCGTTGCACAACAATTATTTATTGAATGCCTCGGAAGCTATGACATCTGTCTCCCCTTCAAGATATGTGCCAAGAGTCCATGACGAAACAACACAATATAGTGGATCAGAACCCACGATTCATAGCCAAAAAGATTGGCCCCAAGTTAATTCACATCCACTCCAACCATCACAAAGTAATACATCCTATCAATCATCTGTGCATCCAGAGAACCAACTTCAATCCTCTGTGCTGGCACAACAAATACATTCTGAATACAGGCCACAGCAAATGCAAGAATCGCTAATTGCAACCATCAATAAATCCATTAACATAGCCAATGGTGAAGAAGATCAGATATGGGAGAATCTCGGCAATTGTCAATCTATTGAAGATGATTTTGACAACGATAATGAACTGTCTGACCACAGTGAGGCAAGACCTAACGTGTACAATAAAAAAGATCACAGAGAAACCAATAGAACAAATGTGCAAACACATATAAATCGTGCTAATGTGATAGCTGGTAAGTTTAAAGTCTTCTTTTGTATATGCCAACTTAAACTATCAAATGATTCATGAAATAAAACCAATATACATTTAAATGTACATATATTTGCTTTTTTGCAGCACTTGGGATTGACCTAAAAGATCTCCCAGTGGTGACAAAGGCTATTAGAGGTCTCCTGAATATCCTTTCAGAAACTAATGTAAGTTTGTTCTTTGATAATTGTTCAGTTATTTGTATTGTATGCTTCCAGTTGCTGTTGTGAATTTAAAATTATATACGCCAAATTTTTAAAGTCACGTGCAGTGAATTCTCCACTTTGTTGTCCCTGCGCACTTATAACATTTTACCCCCATTTCATTCCACCACCCATTACCACATTTTTTATCCTCCTGGATAGCTTATGCAGATTTATATGCAGAAGCAAACTGTGTAGTATTTTTATTTTATATTGGCATGTTCACTCCATTGAAGATCAGAATACCATGGAGCAGCAACAGACTAAAAACACTATAGCTATTTTTAAACCACTCAGCCCATGGTGTATGATGTCACCTGAAACTCAGTGTAAATTGTTCCTATATTGCCATTCTATCACCCCTGATATATGTATAAGTTCATATTCACCCATACAAAAAACTTGATATCAGTTTCATAACATTAATATGTACATGGTGGTGTTGCATATCTCTCTATCTTTACCTCTCTAAAGGACAGATGTACGACCATAGCATTTAGCGACTCGCAAGTTGCGCACAATTGCGAGTCGCACTTTGCGAGTCACTAAATACTATATATAACAGTGTCGGAGACACTGTTTGTGATTCCCAATGGGTTTGCAAATTGCATGCCTCATCAATATTCAAGAGGCACTCGCAATTTGCGACACCATTGGGAATGGCTGGATCTCCCAGCTATGGTGGCCTGCTGGGCTCCGCAAACCTCCATTTCTGAGACTGCTTTTAAATGAAGTAGTTTAAAAAAAAAAAAAAATGCAGCCCGGGATGCATTATAAAAAAATGAAACTTTTTTTTTAACATTTTTTTTAATGGGAGGTAGTGTTGAGATTCCTATGGGTGTGGCACCAGCGCTCGGATGATGCTCAAACTGTTATCAACGCATATTGTGGTTGCAAAACATTCTTACATAGGCCTTTGACTCGCTATTAGGAAGGGACGCCCTTGGAACGTCTCTTTCTAATAGCAACTCGCAATTCCTATTTAGCGAGTCACAAAACAAATGCGACTCGCTAAATCGGGATTGTTACACTGTCCTATTACATTTTGCACGTGCAAACGGGTCACAAACCAGTTTGCGCATGCAAAATAGGGTCGTACTCTGGCCCTCTTTCGCGCTCGCTCTCTTTCGCGCTCGCTCTCTTTCGCGCTCTCTCTCTTTCGCGCTCTCTCTCTTTCGCGCTCTCTCTCTTGCTCTCTCTCGCGCTCTCCCTCTTTCGCGCTCTCCCTCTTTCGCGCTCTCTCTTTCGCGCGCTCTCTCTCTTTCGCGCTCTCTCTCTTTCGTGCTCTCTCTCTTTCGCGCTCTCTCTCTTTCGCTCTCTCTCTCTCTCTTTCGCCCTCTCTCTCTCTTTTGCGCTCACTCTCTTTTGCGCTCACTCTCTTTTGCGCTCACTCTCTTTTGCGCTCACTCTCTTTTGCGCTCACTCTCTTTTGCGCTCACTCTCTTTTGCGCTCACTCTCTTTTGCGCTCACTCTCTTTCGCGCTCACTCTCTTTTGCGCTCACTCTCTTTCGCGCTCACTCTCTTTCGCGCGCTCACTCTCTTTCGCGCTCTCTTTCGCGCTCTCTCTCTCTTTCGCGCGCGCGCTCTCTCTCTCGCGTTCTCTCTCTCTCTTTCGCGCGCTCTCTCTTTCGCTCTTACGAGAGTTTTTTGAAATGTTACTTGGGGCATTAAACAAGAGTTGTTGCACTCTACTGAGAAGACTCATGTTAATGTTAATTTCATATGAAGGCTAATTTCATGTGTTTGTATCTCTAATATCCATCTCCATTCTTTCAATGCAGGAAGAAACGACCTCCGCTTCAGAGATGGGGAGTGCATTTTTAGAATACAGGCAAGGGCGACTTATACAACTCATTAAGGACCCCAAAAATCCTCTTCGATACAACGATATCTTGGTAGATGCTGGCCAACTTTATAGTTTAATTGCAAGAGCACCAACTTCAAGTGATCCTGGAGCATTTGTGATAAATCGCGTCATATCTATGGTATTCAACGATCAGGAATTGGCAAACAGCAAAGGAACTGGTCAAAGAAAGCATTCGAAGGATAGAGGCTTGAATGAAGAGAAAGTTTCTGCTTGCAGAGGTATGTTTGGATGTATTGTGTATATATATTGAACTAGTTAACCTTAGTGTATTCCTTCTTTTTTATCCATTGAAAGTGTTTAAAGGATACTTGCCAATAGCAAAGTCCTGTGTGTACTCTACAAGAACCACCACCACTGAGGGGGATTGAGGGGAAATCAAAGGTAGTATTTTGAGTCAGTGGGTTGCAGGTGGTAAATGGAACTGTGAGGACACTGACTGAAGGATATGCTCATGACAGAAATCAATTGACCTGACTGTTCCCACCTATTAATGTATATTTTTAATGTATCCACTTTTATATTTATTCTACAGAATTTGTTTGGGCGCTTTGCAAGGAGCACCACTGGAAAGTCCCAAATAGTGACCAGCGTATCTTTAACAACAAGTGCACTAATGCAAGACGGAAATTTTCACCACATCAAACTTTATAAGCTTTGGTAATATTTGTCACGTTTCTCTAAATCTAGACTGATAATTTGATAGACAATAACTTTATTCAAATGTGATGGAGACACTTTTACCACTGATGTGCTTATAAACTTTAATTCATATAGCAATATATCTAAAAGTGAAAATGCCAAGAGACGGACCGGTTATATTTGTCACTTTTTAAAAATCTGTTCTGATAATTTGGTAGACTATAACTCCATTCAAACATCTGATGTAGACATTTTTACTAATAATGTGGTTTACAATTGTTAAATTGTAAGTTCAACCAATCTGCAAGTTTCTTCTGTCAATAAAAAGTCATCTCACAGGTCACCTGCATCTCCTTCAGAGCATAAGTTAATGGCATACAAGCCTTGTACAATGTGTTTAGCAAATCGTTTTTCTAAATTATACCATTAATAGAGTATGGGGGAAAATAAACACAGGCGTTAGAACAGTTAAGCTTTTATCTGGCGACTAATTCAATTTTGTACAATTGTTCTTTTGGATAATATGAAAACAAACAAATGTTCCATACACATCATAAAATGTTTGCTGATTGTATAACTGATGAGTTTGTAGTCCGCTTATAATCATTGACTCAAAACATGTAACAAATAAAATTTAGTTTGAAAGGCCCATAAGGCATCGTTAAGAGCCCTGTGCAAGCTATCAAATCAATCACATTACTATAAATTAATCGGAGTGAATGTAACTAGTCTTCAATTAACATTCACTTTAAATTCTGCTAGTCTTACTTGAGTCTTCACAATCATTGCCGTTAGTATTCAGATACTGCTCACAAAGAATACCATTAGTCTTCAGATATTGCTCACAAAGAATACCACTAGTCTTCAAACAGTGGTCACTATCAATGCGACTAGTCTTCATTTTGCTCTTGGAATAGCAGAAGAGCTGCAAATAAACCCTAACGGAATACTACTAAGCTTCAAATACTATTCTTCTAGAATACTACTAGTCTTCTTTTAGCAATCAATTGAAGTGTTCATCATGTATTTGAAGGGTAGTTGAGTAGAACTAGTATTCCCTCATTTGCATATTTCGGCTTGTGGGCATACTACTTAGTCTTCATGCATACTAAAAGAATACTACATTTTAATAGTAAATGAATACCACTGTAAATACTGAAATCACACTAAATGAAGAGCTTCCATTTTGGTGAGGGTTAAGACCTTCAGTTTAGAACACGGGTTGAGAGCTGTGAATGGTAGGACACGAGGGGATGAGCAGGGTAATCCAACCTTTAATAATGGACTGAGTTCTAGTAGAATCGACTATATTTTGGTCAGTCTTGAATTTTGGTCATCAATACGGGATATGACTGTAATTCATCGTATTGAAAGTGACCATAACCCTCTCAGTCTCGAGTTACAGCTTCACATAGGGCTGGGGTTAGCTTCAGATTATATAATAGATGATATCGTCATGGTAAATGACACTCGGCGGGTTAGATGGGCCGAGTGTCTGGGCAAACCCGAAACCATTAGTGAAATGAATGACTTGGTAAAAGAAGCAATCACTGAAATACAGGGGGAGCTGGATCAAGAGGATTACTGCAGCAGGGTAGTCCATATCCACTCGACCCTTTTTTTTAAACTAAGTAAATATTTTAGTATTCCGAGGAAGTGGAACCCTGGTAAGGAGAAAAAAAAAACGGAGTCATGGTATGATAAAAACTGCAGAACCGCATATAAATCCTTAGCTGACGCAGTGCGATCTACTGATAGGGAGGCCATTCGGGCGGCAAGGAACCATTATAAATGGACACAAAATACAGCGAAAAAAGCGTGGGACACTAAATACTGGGAGGAGTTATTGGCAGCCAGTAAGTCCAGAGATTCAACGGACTTCTGGCATCTTGTGAGGTGGGGCACGGGGAATCAAAAACCAATCCCGGTTAATCATGTCCCGCCAGAACACTGGGTTAAGCACTTCAAGTCCCAGTTTGCTAACATAAACAACGCCCCAATATCTGCCCCAGCCTTTCTCAGCCGTCCCTTATCAGTAAACACGCTAGTGTTCACTAAGAAAGATGTTGAAGGTGCCCTTAACTTAATACCCAAGGGCAGGGCCCCGGGGTTAGATAAAATTCCGGCAGACTTGTTTCTGCACAGTAAACCAGTCTGGGTCCCTTACATCGAACTATTGGCAAACACTATTGCCAAAGGTACCGTGGTGCCGGACATATGGCGGGGAGCAGAAATCATACCAAATTTTAAGAAGGGTGACCGAGCGGACCCGGGAAATTACAGGCCAATTAGTTTAATAGCCTGTATACAGAAGGTTGTGGCCAGAATGGTACTTCTTAGGGTCCAGAATTGGATCGAGGATTCGGGAATCATGTCTACCTTGCAGGCTGGCTTCCGACCCCTGACCAGTACGGTAGACCAAGTTTTTAGATTTTCCACTATATACTGGAAATGGGTGGTTCTGGGGGGTGGTACACTCTATGCAGCATTTGTTGATTTAAAGGCTGCATTCGACCTAGTCCCAAGAGATAGGTTGTGGAGAGGGCTCCACGAGCAGGGTATCCCACCAGAACTGCTTGCTTTTCTGATAAAATTACATGAAAATAACTACGCGCAGGTCAGATGGGGTAACCAGAGCCAGGTGACCGCCAGATTTCCAATGGAAAGGGGTGTGCGGCAAGGGTGTGTGCTGGCACCCACACTATTTACACTATATATAAATAGAGTCACGGATTATTTTAGGGACTCCACTACTGATCCACCCAAACAGAATGGTATCCCCGTCCCCCTGTTAATGTTTGCCGACGATACCCTCCTATTGTCTAAGACCCAGGAAGGGCTTCAGAAGGCTATAGACTGTTTTGAAAAATTTTGTAATGACTACGGCCTCTCTGTTAATGTCTCTAAAACCAAATTTATGACTATGCATAGGTATAGGAACATTAGGGGCAGAGTACATATGAATGGGGAACCACTAGAGCAGACTGATAGCTTTAGCTATTTGGGTATCACATTGGGCTCTAGGTTACAGTGGAAGCCGCATGTTGCCCATCTAATCTCTAAGCACGCACAATTATCTGGTGCCCTTTTAAGAGAATTTAAGATGTCAGCCACTAAACCTGTAGCCCCAGTATTAAGAATCTATGACTCTAAAGTAAGATCCTCCATGCTATACGGAGCGGAACTGTGGGGGTCGTCTAATATAGCAGGTTTACAAAAAGCACATAACAAATTTCTCCGCTGTATAACAGGGCTCCCACTTTCCACACCACTTGTACCTCTGTGCATGGATCTGGGCTGTCAGAGTCTAGAAAATATCTGCAGATTCAGACCAGTTGCCTACTGGAGAAGACTGTGGGTGACCCCAGAATTGCATCATTATGCGCTAGCACTTCTGGAAACGCGTGATATGGATACTGGGGGTAAAATTCTATGGTTTAGAAAGGTTAAAACTCTCCTTACGTCTCTAGGTTTGGGTGATCTTTGGGATAATCCTCAGGAGGCATTATTTCCAAACAAACAACAGTTAAAAGAGGCCTACTGATCATTCATATCCCAGGAGGAGTTTCAGTCACATACTGCTCCATCGCATACTAAGGTTTTTTTGGAGCTGAAACATACTCCTAGGTATGAGCCGTATTGGGATCTGATTACAATGCCCCATGATAGGAAATTATTCCACCAGTTTAGGGTAGGCACCCTCCCATTGAATACGGTTACCTGCAAATGGGCATCTAGTAAAAGTGACCAAATGTGTCCTTTCTGTATAACACACTCGGAATCCATAGCTCATGTTTTGTTTATCTGCCCAGTATACAAGGTCCCCCGTCATAAATGGATAAGAGCAGTCTGTATTCAAAAGGGTATCATGACGGGGGTTACTGCACTGAGAATATTTCAAACTGACTGTTCTGAAACAATGGTGATAGCGGTAGCTAAATATCTGAAATGGATGTGGATAATAAGAGCTGGGAATCTGAAAGTTCTCCAGTCGCCAAAAGCTAATCCAGTATAATTGTGGCATTCTTATTTTTATTACTAAAGTTTTAGCATGTTTTTATGGAAGAAAGATATTTATTTTTTTAATTGGGCGAGAAGTAATATTAACTATGTAGTGAACTCAAATCCTGCGGTTCTTGGTTTCAGTGAAATGCTTTCTGTGTATAACTTAAATGTGTAGCTCTAATGGATGTGTTTGATGATGATGTATAGTGTTTCTTCTTTCTCTTTTTCTTTTTTGTATTTGATGATGAATTGTGTTTTTAATTTGTCTTTTATGACAATATGTCGAAATAAAGACTGAATATGGAAAAAAAACAGATGCACCTGGGCAACTGAACATGCAGCCCGGAGGGCTTGGCTGACAGGGCAACAACACCCACTGCCACTACCCCCTGGAACCCCCTACCAGGCACCCCCCAACCAAAGACACTCCACATCAGCTACACCCAAACATGTACAAAATAATCCGCCTGATGTTGCACAATCACAACTAGTGACATGCATGTGTCATCACAAAAATGAGCATCACACATTCACTTACGAAGCAACAAATGAAACTTTATTAAAATGAACACTGAAATGAAATGAAGACACATGGCGTCTCCCCTCGGGACAATCCGTAGGTCACAGCCTGCAAGACAAAAATCATGATGAGAAGGTGTGTCCAGCGCACATCAAAGGACAGAGAGAGAGCGAAGGAGAGAGAAAGGAAGAGAGGGAGAGAGAGAGAGAATAAGGGAGGGGAGGAGAGAGTCAGAGTGCCACCGCTGCGCACCCAGGCCACACTGCTCACCTGCTGCCACCAGTGTGTCTCCAACCACTTGCCGGTATGTATAGCAGTACACCAGGTCACACATCTGAGACAGAGCCATCATCTGAAACAGAGTCCAGATACATGATTGGCACAGTACACACATTTGCACAAGACAACATCGGCTGCCTACCCATGCACACTTAGGCAGAGGCACCCCAGCCCCTCCCGCCGCCCACCAGACCATGCCTGACCATGCACACCCAGGCCTCACTGCTCACCTTCCACCACCGGCGTGCAGACAGGAGGTCCCACCACATGCCGCTGCAAGCCACAAGCCCGGGGCCCGCGGACATGGCACCCACCACACCATGCAGCCCCACTCCACAGTCCATCAGGTCTCACGTTTGGTGCTGGTTCTAGATTACCCCATGGCATAGAACATACCAGTGCACCCGGCATCATCGCAGACTGCACACCTGCTCAGCCCAATGGGTGCCACTAACTCCGGGATCCTGGAAGCGATGCCACGTGGCGATAGGCCTGCGCTGGCCGCTGGCTCTGGCCTACACTGCGATCCAGCAGGGCACACAATACCTGAGCTGTCTGGACCGCCGGGACGGGCATCATTGCAAGCTGCACACCCGCTCAGCAGCTTGAGGTGCCACTAACTCAGTGTACCCAAAGTCTGCTGAGCCGTCTCCCCCTGGGCCTCCAGCACACGGAATTGGAAGGCCATGTGTTGTTCCTGGGGGTCTTGGGAGACTGCCGGGGCCTTGGGTGCCTCCTGCTGGGTGGTTTGGGTGGTGGGTGGGGTCTCCTCGATGCAGCTGGTCAGCCCTGATCCTGGAGGTGAGTTGCGAATGATGTCAATGATGTCTAGGAGGGCTTGTGCATCGATGCTGGGGTTGTCCTCCTCGTAATCAGTGAAGAGTGGCTGGGACTGCTCTGCAGGGGGTGTTGACGGTGGCCCTGCAATGTGAAGGGGAGATGGTGTATTGTAATTTGTCCACATGTATGTAGCCACATGGTACATGTTGACATTCAGACAGCATGGCATTGTACATTTTGACAGTCTATAGATCTGGGTGATGACCCAGAGTCATTGAGGGTGTGCACTGTGCTCTGCTTGATTGTGCATGTGTGCCATCGTGGCCATCTCCACCCGTACCCCTAGTACCTGGTGGTCACTCACCCTGTTGCAGTTGTGTTGTGTCCTGTCGAGCAGTGTCCGGTCCCCCGATTCCGGCCACAGTATCCACACTGATGACTGTCAACACCAGCTCCTCCATGTCATTCAGCCCGAGCTGTGGCGCTGGGTCCCCACCTCCAGTCTGCATTGCTGCCTTCAGGATGGCTGCGAGTTTCTCCTTGGTCTTCTGCTTGATGTCATTCCACCGCCTCTTGACCTCGTCCATTGTCCTCTTGTGCTCTCCGACGGCATTCACCTTGTCCACGATGTCCCGCCATATTCCTTTTTTGGTGCCCATTGACACGTTGGAGGTGACGAACAGTTGTTAATGGTGTTCCATCACCTCTTTGACTATGATCCTGTTCGCCTGCGGACTGAACTTCATCTTCCTCTTCTTGTCCTTGACCTTCCCTGTCCCCGAGGTCCCGGGCTGGTCGTCTGGGGTGCTTGTGGTGTTGCACTCGTCCTCTGCGCCTGCTCCAGCTGCCTCCATGGTGCTTGGGTGTTGGTCAGTTTGTGTGTTTTTCTACTTTTATGGTGATTTTTCCCACCTGCCAGGTGTGTGTTGCAGGCCTAGTGCTGCTTATCGCTGATTTCCTCAACGCACTTTGGCCCATCGCAGGTTTTTTTTTTGTGTTGTGGTTTGTGTTTTTATCTCCGTCAAGATGGTTGTATCGTGGACATTGTCCACAGTTTAGGCAGACTATCGCATGGTACCGCTTGTTGTGAATTCCACGTTGACACAGGGTTAATTTCTCGTGATGGGCTGCGATGTTGAGAGTTGCGTTATGCTACACTTGCGGTACTCATAACACGTTCTTGTGAATATACCCCTCTGTTTGCCAAACTCTGAATATTGCTTTATAGTGCAGACTTTAGAACAGCACCAATATGAATCTTCTTTTTATAATTTAAAGATGCTGACTTCTATTTCAATTTGCTTTTCCATCACTACATTTTTTCAGGCAGCACTTAACTTTCACAGATAATGCTGATGATTGAGCGTGTATTTTGACATTTGCCTTTTGAAATATTAGGAGCGTAATGTTGCATTTGTGTATTTGTATAGCAATTATAGATAACTTGTTTATCCAGTTGGTGTGACTTTGTTTATAGGTACTACAAACCTGATGTCACTGATGGTACTTCTGTCCTAAGGTTAGTGATTAAAGTAGTGTTTGTTCTTAGCGCATCAATGAAGGTGTTTATTTACAAAAATAATATTTCTGTATGGAATTGTGTGAACAACTAGACTGACGATCGTTCTCCAGACGCTACCACGTCTGTGAACAACGTCCTACTTGTTGCCATAGTTACCGAATCATGCAACGCAGTGACGTCATTGATCTGCGCCCACTAACACGTCCCCAATTAGAACAGTGCAGCAGTAGTAATCGGATAAAAGCGGAAGTTTTCACACATTGGCTATCCGTTCCAGCGATAGACGGAGAAGGGGTAGGTTTCTACGTCCCGGGCAAAGGAGCACGAGTGAGTATTTCCCTACGAGAGAGGTGAGCCGAGCCGCGCAACTTTTGGGTCTGACATAATTACCGATTGTCATGAAACCTTTCTCTGTCTCCCCATCTGTTAGTTTCTCCTTAGTGCCAACTCCACTACGCTGATGGAGCCCTAATCCCTACAACTTGAGGGTAGGCCTCAATTATTAATCTAGTTTCCTATCCTTTACTTTCACCTAAGTTTCACGGATACAGTTAGTTGTGTTATTTACACATATACGAACACACCACTGTACAGATATTGCTCGTCTCCCGGTAACAGCCACGATATAGCCAGCTTCAGTTCCCACGGGGTAAGTTTCACTGCCTCACACGAACAGCTGGCTAAGTGAAAACACACGGATGCAATGATACTCTCACTGCACAGTAACGGATTCAAGATATTTTGGGATCATAGTCCTCACTATCGAGTCCGTCACACACGCATGTTATGTTTACTTTAGAAGCATGGCGTGCATTGTAATTACCCTATGTCGCTTGTATGACATCCGTGATATAAATGTACCAGTACTTACCTTGATGTTACTTGTCTCTGCATATTTTTCTCCCCTGTCCATGTGTTTGTCTCTCCCCCTTTTTCCCTACCAATCCAGGTTGGGTTGAGGTTTCCAGAAAAGACAGGTAAACCTCTCAGCGCAAAGACGCTGGATTAACCTTAATATTGAGGTACAACAGGTCTACAGAACCACACCTCACTGAAACCTGTTACTCTATTTCACTCACAAACACTTTCACTCACTATTTAAATTATTTTTTTAGGTCCTGACGAAGCGCATTTGGGATCCCTTAAGGACCCATTCGTAAGCGCGAAACATGTTGACCATTCACCAGTAGGCTCCCCACTCACATTCCTGAGAGCAGCAGTTACTTTCCAGGATCTGCCCTCTTTTATTTTTTTCATTAAGAGTAGCTCCAGGATTATTATTTTTAACCATTTGCCAGGTAGAGCAGTGAATAAAGGTCTGTAACTCTACCCAGCAATTTTTTAACCGCACCACCCACTTGTTTTCCATTAGGCCCACACACACCCATGCACAACTGCGGCGTCTCCAATCAAAAGATCTCCGCCAAAGAGCCCTCTTGCGGGGCCCGTGGGGGACTGCAGCGCCACCCCCACGAGGAGCAACGCCCTATGATGAAGCAAGACACCCGAAAGGGTGTGTGAGGGCACTATTTACAAAAGGAGAAATTCCCCACACCACATTGAGAGAACAAACACAACCATAATTCCTCAGGAACAGTTACCCTCTCGTAATATACTAGTTATTCTGAGGGAGCACGGGTACTGGACCTACTTTCTAACTACGCTCCCGGTCCCCCCCTCTTTTTGTGATATAATTAACGTACGGCAGCCAGCCGCGGGACCTATCTATTTCCATTTCCTCTTTTCCTAACTCTATACAGACCACTGTTCTGTCCTGAGTACTTACACTCACCATGGATACCGTTGGCCTCAGCTTTGATGATGACACAATAGCTGAGATACTTCGGGCACCCTCACTACTAGGAGATGATGGCAGCGCTGCTACAGGCAGCAAAGCAGACGACTGGAAATCTCTACAGTCACTTAGGAAACTACAAATCAAGACAGCCCTACATGGATTAATGATGACGGAATATCTGAGAGCGAACGTTGCACCTAACGGCCTCCTAGTCACCTTACCCCCTAGAATTTTTTTAGAAGACCTGACATTCCGGACGGAATGGTCACAAATAGCATGGAAGTGTACACGAGATTGGCTCGTGCTAATAATCAACACGGCTAAACGTCTCTCAGATGAGCTCCTCATCCAGATCACTATAGCTGAAAATGGCTTAAAAACAGGCATCTCTATTTCTTCATTCAAGTCGAGACTCGCGGAAATCAACGAGGAAATGAACGAACACAAAGATTTCCTGACTCAACAAAAAATCACAAAACTTCAAAAAGATTTGAAACGGTTCAATAAAGAAAAGGTATACCCTTACACGAAGGAAGACTATGTTTTCCAGAATCATGACACATCCTCAGATGAAGGAAGCAGCATCAGATCCAGTAGGACAGGGTCATTCGGCAGTGATTCTAGTTATGAGGGACAGCGGTACACACAGTACGCCAGAGGGGCTCATCAACAAGTACGCCCTCCCTTATTTCAGAACCCTCCACCACCACCCCATTTGACACACCCATCGTTCCAACAACCGAACTATCCGGGACAATGGATGGGCCCTCCACCCATGTGGCACGTACCTCCAACTCATCATCTTCTGCCTACACAATTCCAGCAATTCCCGAACCCACCTTTTCACAACAGAGGGAGGGGCAAAGGAAGAGGCAGAAGAAGAGGAAACTACAAGAAGGTACAGTGGCAAGATCAGGAACCGATGACACTACGGAGCCAAGCGAGAGGCCAGAGACCCTAGTGGTGAACCTCTCTTCCAGACCACTTACAGAAGAAGAGACCATGCTACTTGAAAAGGGATTAGGATTTGTTCCAACACCTAAAGAGGACTCTTTCAAGTTACACCAAGAACTTCACCAGTTCTTCCGCAAAGTTAGACTCAAAGCTTTCTTTCAAGGGAAACCAGATAATCCTCCTACGGAGACGGGTCTGAAAAAACCATCAAAATTCACCCCTACCATGGCCATGACACCCCACGAGGTCCTTACTTACGAACAAGCGGTCTTGAAAGACATAGGGACTCTTAACAGGAGGCAACCATACGACAATCTGTCAAAGGAGGAGAGACACGTCCTACGTACCATCACAGATGATCGGGAGATAATACTGAAACCAGCAGACAAGGGAGGTGCCATCGTCATCCAGGATCAAGATTCTTATGACAGAGAATGCACTCGCCAACTGAACAACACTACCTACTATGAAGTAATTACAGAAGACCCCACCCAACGTCTGTCTACAAGAATTAAGAGCATGGTCAACGAGGCATCCATTGAAGGCTGGATTTCACAACAAGAAGCCAACTTTCTAACGACAGATGAACCACGGACCCCATACTTTTATACTCTCCCCAAGATCCACAAAGGGGTCACCCCCCCTCCCGGCAGACCGATTGTCTCTGGCATTAACTCTGTGTTAGAACCACTGAGCAAATTTTGCGACTTTTACCTACGCCCCTTGGTGAGCCAGACGCCCACCTACCTGAGAGATACCACAGAAGTCCTAAATCTCATCGATCAATTCCCTGACGCCAACCGTATAGACTTTCTGGTGACCATGGACGTTGAAGCCCTGTATACGAATATCCCGCAGGATGCCACATTGGAAGTCCTTGAAGAAACTCTCCGGAAAATCACACCATGGCCCTACATGACACCGATCTCCTTCATTTGCGACTGTGCTTCCCTAGCTCTCAAGGAGAATTTTTTTGCCTTTAAAAATCAACTCTACCATCAGATACAAGGCACGAGCATGGGAAGCACATTCGCGCCGAGTCTGGCTTGCCTTTACATGGCTCATTTTGAAGAGGGACACATTTTGGGAGACAACAACCCATTTAAAGAGCACATTCTGCTATGGCGTCGTTATATAGACGATGTAATCGTATTTTGGCAAGGGAATGAAGACCAATGTACGGAATTCTGCAACTGGGTTAACACCCTGAATCCGTCCTTGAAGTTTACCAGCACCAGGTCACGTCAATCCATTCCATTTCTGGACCTTCTCATCTCCTTGGACAATGGGTGTCTACATACCACCAATTACAGAAAACCCACGGATAGGAATAATCTCCTTATCTATGATAGTCACCACCCCAGGGCACTTAGGAACAACCTACCGGTTGGCCAATTCCTACGCCTCCGAAGGAACTGTGACACCATAAAAGAATTTGAAACACAATCAGATCTCCTCAGAGACAATCTGGAAAAACGGCACTATCCGAAGAACATCATTCGTCAGGCACACAAGAGGGCCAAAAACAGCACTAGGGCTGCACTGCTCGAGACCAGAGACAAACCTGTACTAGACACAATGACCTGTGTCACTACATTCACTCCGAACTCGAACAATGTGCAAAGAGCAATCAGAAGACATTGGCCTATATTAAATTCCGGTTCATTTGAACCAGGACCACCACCCCTTTTCGCATTTAAACGCACAATGAATCTGAAAGACCACCTAGTACATACTAGGCCAAAACCCCCAACCACACACCAAACTACACTTTGGTCTCTACCACCTGTAGTAGGCCACTACCCTTGCGGCTCCTGCTCGAGCTGTGCAGAGACCATGGTTTCCAAAGAAATCGACTTGGGCCTCAACACACCGTGGCGCCAGCTGAGACACACTAATTGCAACACTACCAATTGTGTCTACACCATTGTATGCCCATGCAACAAGAGGTATGTAGGAATGACTACTAGAGCAGTCAAGGTCCGCATGGGGGAACATAAGAGCACCATCAGACGAGGAAAAACCAACACTAAACTGTTGACACACTTTGCAGAGGAAGGGCACACTGCCAATAGTCTGAGATGGACCGTCATCGATTCCAATCCTCATTGGACAAAACAGACCTTGTTCAGACAGGAACAACGATGGGTCCACAGACTGAGAAGCGATACAATAGGTCTGAACGACGAAATTCCATGGGTAGAGCTGACATAACATCCACATATCGACCCTTACCACGAGATCAGATTACTGTCATTGCTTTCTCCCCCCCTTCCTTCGCTCCGCCTCTGTCATACCATCAGGAATAGCTCCAATATGACTAGTAGCGAAAACAAAAGCCAGTATGTAACATTCTGATTACAGGCATAGAAACATACCCCCCATTCACTCGACAATACATGTGGAATATTTGCACCGAACTTTGACGGACGGAACACCAGATTGGTTTTAATGGCTTCAACCTACTCAGAGTCTGCTTCTGTCACGATTTTTCCACAAAAAAACCCCCACATCTCCCATTGTCACGATCAATGGTTTTTACATACAAATAACTTTATTGACACAACATTATACATACGAGCAACCTTTTCATTAATGCGAGGGGTAACCTTATCATGACATATTGGTAACCGATCCCCAAGAAATGAAGCTTCGCCTCCGACATGAAGGACACACCTTAACAACATAAACCGCATTTTGTACAACGATCCATTTTACATCGGATTAACGTCTACTTATTGCCAGAATTACCATGACAATCACTCACAGAACAACTAGACTGACGATCGTTCTCCAGACGCTACCACGTCTGTGAACAACGTCCTACTTGTTGCCATAGTTACCGAATCACGCAACGCAGTGACGTCATTGATCTGCGCCCACTAACACGTCCCCAATTAGAACAGTGCAGCAGTAGTAATCGGATAAAAGCGGAAGTTTTTCACACATTGGCTATCCGTTCCAGCGATAGACGGAGAAGGGGTAGGTTTCTACGTCCCGGGCAAAGGAGCACGAGTGAGTATTTCCCTACGAGAGAGGTGAGCCGAGCCGCGCAACTTTTGGGTCTGACATAATTACCGATTGTCATGAAACCTTTCTCTGTCTCCCCATCTGTTAGTTTCTCCTTAGTGCCAACTCCACTACGCTGATGGAGCCCTAATCCCTACAACTTGAGGGTAGGCCTCAATTATTAATCTAGTTTCCTATCCTTTACTTTCACCTAAGTTTCACGGATACAGTTAGTTGTGTTATTTACACATATACGAACACACCACTGTACAGATATTGCTCGTCTCCCGGTAACAGCCACGATATAGCCAGCTTCAGTTCCCACGGGGTAAGTTTCACTGCCTCACACGAACAGCTGGCTAAGTGAAAACACACGGATGCAATGATACTCTCACTGCACAGTAACGGATTCAAGATATTTTGGGATCATAGTCCTCACTATCGAGTCCGTCACACACGCATGTTATGTTTACTTTAGAAGCATGGCGTGCATTGTAATTACCCTATGTCGCTTGTATGACATCCGTGATATAAATGTACCAGTACTTACCTTGATGTTACTTGTCTCTGCATATTTTTCTCCCCTGTCCATGTGTTTGTCTCTCCCCCTTTTTCCCTACCAATCCAGGTTGGGTTGAGGTTTCCAGAAAAGACAGGTAAACCTCTCAGCGCAAAGACGCTGGATTAACCTTAATATTGAGGTACAACAGGTCTACAGAACCACACCTCACTGAAACCTGTTACTCTATTTCACTCACAAACACTTTCACTCACTATTTAAATTATTTTTTTAGGTCCTGACGAAGCGCATTTGGGATCCCTTAAGGACCCATTCGTAAGCGCGAAACATGTTGACCATTCACCAGTAGGCTCCCCACTCACATTCCTGAGAGCAGCAGTTACTTTCCAGGATCTGCCCTCTTTTATTTTTTTCATTAAGAGTAGCTCCAGGATTATTATTTTTAACCATTTGCCAGGTAGAGCAGTGAATAAAGGTCTGTAACTCTACCCAGCAATTTTTTAACCGCACCACCCACTTGTTTTCCATTAGGCCCACACACACCCATGCACAACTGCGGCGTCTCCAATCAAAAGATCTCCGCCAAAGAGCCCTCTTGCGGGGCCCGTGGGGGACTGCAGCGCCACCCCCACGAGGAGCAACGCCCTATGATGAAGCAAGACACCCGAAAGGGTGTGTGAGGGCACTATTTACAAAAGGAGAAATTCCCCACACCACATTGAGAGAACAAACACAACCATAATTCCTCAGGAACAGTTACCCTCTCGTAATATACTGGAATTGTGTGATGCCACAATCTATATATGTGCCCTAAAGTATAGAGGTACAAAGGGAAGTGCGCACACTTTACACACACCCCCCACCGGGTTGAGAACCTTGCACCAGCTGGCGGCTTTTTTTGCCAAATATTTTCTTCCTTACCCCTGACAAAGGCACACACCTACTTCACTGGTCCAGTCACTCTCAATGCTACAAAACACAGCAAACCTGTGGGAGTCTGTGTTCCAAGGCAGCATGTTTAATAATCCATGGGATTCCAAGAAATGGTAGGCACAATGTCTTGCTACTGACGTTCTGGTGTGTGAACTTGTGTGTGCTTTCATCAACAATGCTGTCTACTCTATTAAGGCTCCCACAGCCACAGTGTGTCAGGGAGCATCTAGAAATGAGACTTGCAGGCTGCATTTCGTTCCCAGGGTGCAAAGGCAAACAAGGCGCAGTAATTTCAGTCAGCTGAAGAAGCAGTAGTTTTAATCAGATGACATGTTGTATTGCCAGGGTAAACCAGAAACCTGAGTCTGTTCCAGGCCACAAACCACTTGGAAACCCCATGTTGTGATTGGCTGGGGGTCAACAACCAGTGTCTCTCATTTCTCTTCTTCATTAACTTACTACTCTGTTGCGAACACAAATGCGACGTCCAACTTTCCTGCGATCTGTATTTCTTGCCAGAGTAGTAAGGTCACATGGAATTAGGATACTATAGGCTTCTGCTGCAAAATGTGGCTCCCAAAAATGCATCCTTCCCTGTGTGCAATACAATGAAGATCTCCGTAACACATTCTATTTTCCTCCACTGCTGAAATTTCAGGAAAAAACACTTTGCATGTGAACCTCACTCCTTTAGCTAGTGACCACAGATGTCACAACATTGGGACACCCACATACAGGTCTCTCATCGTTTCTCAATGTAGCGTTGGGACAGTCTCCTAATTCATTTAGGTGAAATGTGAACTAAATTATACAAGAGAATTCTCCCACTGACCACCAATTTTGCTGACCTTGCTTTGTACTGTTTAGTTTTAAAAGGATCAGTTGAATACCTTTAACCCTAATAAGTTACATCTGTAAGTTTTTAGCAAGCTCATCTATTAAGATGACATTTTAATGATTCTTAGTACACTAAAATAATTCTGAACAGCATATTGCACGTTTGTGGGGATTTTCGGGATATCATATTTAATTTGGACAATTCAAGTTGTGTTTAGTTTTGCCTGCTGTGCTTGTCAAATCTATTGTATTTAATATAAATCTTAAAATGGACTAACCTCCCACCCTTGCTTTTCATTGGTTTGTGTGTTTGCCACTTACTTTTCTTCCGATTTCTTTTTCCTGTTGTTCCTCGTGTGTTTCTCTTATCTGTCTCCCAAAGCCCAAGTACTGTTTTCATGTGCCTTGCTGGAACTTCTTTAAAGCATGTCAGCACCTCTGCTGGAAAGCCAATCTCCGATGACAATGCACACTTACCAGTCTCCCCCAAGGCCGAAGCAGGGACGCACTTTAGTGCTCCCTTCTGTTTACAACCCTGGAACGCTGCATCAGAAGCTGCACTCTTTAATCTTGGAGCTTCTATTTATTTGCTCTTTTCACCACTAAAATCAACTAGACGCCTTTCAGACCCCCTGCAAAGCTGCTTAGTTAAACCGGCTGTGTTTTCCCCCCTTTACTCATCAAAACTACAAAATGTTATCATAAACAAGTAAGCGAATGGACGCATGGAGAGGAGCCTGAGCCTCAATTTGTATTTCCAAGTTTTAATTCAGCTGAATAAATATGAAATTTGTTGAGCTCTATGTCATGCTGCACGTGTGCAGCCTCAGCCACAAGTAATTAAGTGTGGGCAGTGAACTCCGCTCTGCCAGCGGAGTCCACAGAGTTTTTGTGACTCTGCGATCCGCTTGAAACGCAGAGTTCAGCAAAAACTGTTTAGCCGCCGCGTAGTGGAGTTTGCCACCACAACACGGACACCAGCAGCACCTGGCATTAGCCGAGACCAGAGAAATCTTCGGGTTTACAAACCCCGTGGAGAAGTGTGGCTCACTGGTTAGAGGAGGCAGACCTGGAAGCAGAGGTCAGCCCGGGACCAGGGTTCAATTCCCGGCTCGGCTGGGTCTTGATTCCATAAATGTCCATGGACTCGATAATTCTCGCTCCAGTGCATACTCGATTCATGGGTTCACACTCTGCGACTCTGGGCAATAGCTTGCTTAATCTCCACATGGGCCCCTCGCGGCGGGATGCCTGGCTTTCACCTTGCGGATGCCCTGCCGGGTTATCTCACAGGGGAATACCAGGACGGGTTCGCTAAGCAAGCGCTTAGAGACCGCTTGGTGATTTGCGCTATATAAATTCCTGCACATTTACCCCCGCTCAAAAATACCAATTTACTTGAACACCTGCCCTGAGGAAGCCCCAGGCCTGATGGCCAATTAGGGGGCGAAACACGTGTTGGCTGTGCCATCCTTTTTTCGTTTGCAGCTACTAATAAGAATAAAAAATACAAACATCAACCGGATCTACTTGCATCAATTGGATTTTATCCCAAACAACGGAAATTTATACTCTAGCCCAGATACACCATCAAAAAACTATGCTGTGCGAGCATCGCAGCTCTGTGCCCGGCCCAGCCCAGCCCAGCCCAGGAATGTATGTGTCATCAAGAAGACATACACAGTCCACTCCTGTCGCGCTCAAAGCCAGCTAGTGAGCTCACAAGAAAGAAGCATGAGCAGCCGAGGGAATTGTCACCATCATCCACAGGACCTTGCGGAAGGCTGATGGTGAAAAGGGCCAGAGTAAAACCCCAGTCACCAGCAGAAAAAGTAGGAAGAGAGCCTGTGAGGTGTGGGAGGGGTGGATAGAGATGGTGCTATAACCGTTTAAGGCATACTATTCATAGGAAAATACGTAATATTATGTCAGTGAGACATGCCTTTGCAAAGCATTCTGTGATTTGCCTGCACTGCGCTGGGGTAACGAGGTTCATTACACACACGTGGCCTGAGAAGAGAATATATAGGGTAGATCATAGGAGTTATCTTGGATAAAAATTGCAGAAACAAGCTGTTGTATGGTATGCGTTGTAACAATGCAGTAGTTGTAACGACCGCGTTTTAACAATATACGAAAAAGCCAGGTGACAGAGTGGCAACACCATCTCAGTACCAGGGAAGGCCATTTTTGAAGCGGGCAACATTATAATAAACAGGTTGTTTCTGTAATTTTTATCCAATATAACTCCTACGATCTACCCTATATATTCATATATTAAGGGGTATTTGACAATGAAGTAAAAGCGTGTGTCGTGTTCAACATAGAGATCAACACATAGAGACTGGCGTTTAGTGGATTTGGGGTGATATACAGTTCCCGTCCACACACATCTACCATTTCAGCACGAGACGATTTATTTGGTCTTTTAATAAAAAAATGTAATTCTATAAATTATAACAATTTCTGTCCTGAAGAAGGCAAAGAAATCTTTTGCCGAAATGCCATGTCGACAATTTTTTGGTTTTAAAGTGACAATTTTTGGGGTTTAAAGTGATCAATTTGTACATTCGTATTTGCTATTTGTTTTTGCATTTTCGAAGTAAATATATATGCCATTCATGCAAGTATTTTCTTTGATATATAGTGATAAAAATATGAACTTGCATCTTTTGAAGAACTTTCAAAAACAGAGTATATTTTTATATGTATTTAATAAATAATCTAAACTTTGAGTACATGTTTTACTTATGGGATTTTTCAAGTTCATAGTTACACATCTCAGCAATGTGCATTTTAACATTATTTTTTGTTATATTGTGAGTTTTGCTTGTGTTATATAAGTACCTATACCACATGATCCAAACTTCAGGTATGTTTGTATAACTGCCCGCTTTATTATTTCCTGCATTGTTCTTTGAAAAGGGAATCTTGTTCTTGTGGGAAACATAAATATGGCATAGCTCCTGGCTGGACAGAGGGCCTGCTGTTACTGAGCGCACTGTGGGGGGCGTCGCCATTCCGCCATACTACTTCAGGCCTCTACCTGAGATAAGAGCACACCGCTTCCCTGCACTATGGACAGCATCCCAGATTAATCTTGACCCTGTGGGCACCAAAGTGGGACACTCTCCCTGTTTTTGTCCGCTAGGCCTCAACCTGACCTGCTGAGCACGGGAATCTGGTCATCTGAAAGTAGCACTTAGAAGAACAAGCTATGAGTTGGGACTCCTCCCCTGTTGCTGGTACCTCCACCCCCCCCTTTGGGATAACAGTTTTGAGGCAGCAGCCAGAACACAATAATTAATATTGCCCGCTCACAAACATGTGTCGTTTTCTGCTTAAGCAGATTACATTTGAGTTTGGGTGACACACTCTCTGGGCTTTTGACTCACCCTCACCTCACTCAGTTGCTGCCTTTCAGTGGTCCAGACATCCAAGACAACCATTTGGGACAGCCGAGCTGTGGCCCTATTGCTGTGATCTTTGCCTCCTGGGGCTGCACGTGCTGCATTACTCACAGTATGATGACTGAGGTGCAAGCAGGCCCTATTATCCACTGGCTCCTTTATTTGATTTATCGCTCTCCTGGCCTGGGGTGGCCAAGTTCATGGCCACTACATGTCACCCTTCTCATCGCCTCTACACAGGGGGGTGGGTGTCCCGCACGGCCACTATAAACTGCCTTACCGCTGGACCTGGGGACTGGTCTGCTTGTGCTGCTGTGTTGTGCTGTACTCCTTGAAGCACACAAAACAGGCCCATTTTTTATCTGGACTTGGTTCTACTTCCTTGGTTCTTCAACTTCCGGTTCCAAATGCGTCGACTACACTCCGGTGTGCATGGAGCACTTTTGCTCCTGCCCTACACATCTGGCACGGCAACTGAACCAGCGGATCCTTCAAGCTGCTCCTGAGACCCTGTGTCCTTTAATGGTAAATTGGATATTGGTTGGTGGCAGTAGAAAAATCCCTGCAATCCCTAGAATGTAAAATAGACACCGTAGCTGCTCACCTCACCTTTTTTTCAACGCAAGCTGGCAGACAAAGTTCGGGTCCAAGAACAGACAATTGCCACACTGCAGCGCTCCGGAAGCAGAGGTGCACTTAAATCAGCTTACAGACCGGATTTGTGTTTTGGAAGATAGGCCAGAAGATGCTGAGGGCCACTCCAAGTGGAATAATCATCGAGTGGTGGGCCTCCCTGAGTACGTGGAGGGTCAGGATGCAGTTGCCTACGTTGTACCTCCCCATAAGATAAACTGCAGACAGAGCCAAAAGATTCTTCTCCACCCAACTGCAATTCCTCCATGCAAGGAGATTCAGACTTGGGGACCTCATCTCCCTCCCCACCTGTTGATGTTTGACCAAACCACCTGGTTGTCGGTCTGGATAAAAATCACAGGAGACCTTATCACCTGCGCTAAACTGAGAAGGGCCTTCCAGACAGCTGCCAACATCACTCCAACTGGAGGAACGGCATACCTGAGCTGGCAACCACTTCTCTTGAACCGAATAAAGCTGACAAATGGCACCCCAGTCTACCCTGCTTGCATTTGTAGTTGCTATGCACACAGGAGAAGAATTCAGAAGAAACCCCCTTGAAAGGTGGGCCTCCTCTAAATACATTTGGAGATTTCTCTTGATTTCCAGTTTCACTGGAACTAGAAACTTGTATTAGTTTGACATTGGATCCCAATGCTGTAGCAAGTGGTGAACCAATGGAAACAAATGGAAATGGCTCCAAGGGATGATGGCCAGAGTTAATGCCATTTCTCCTTGACTCTGTAACCAAGTCCTCACAGGGACCATCTCATTTGCCAAGAGAGACCCCAAATGAGACATCAACCAGACTCTATCCTCCTCTGACAGCAGTACTTATTCAAAATCTGTTTGGAAAACAGCACCAATGAACTAGAGTCACTGAGAGGGAGTCAAATGGGACTTTTCCAAGTTGAGAAGAAACCTGTGAACTGCATAAACATGCCAAATATCGTCTTGTGCCTTAAAGGAAGAATAATAAGAAGAAGCAATGAGCCAATTGTCCAAATATGGGTAAGCCTAAATTCCTGCAGAATAAATTATACCCACTGAGGAGCACCCACCTTGCGCAAGACCCTGGAAGCAGAGTACAAACCTAACAGCAGGACCTTGAATTGGTAGTGGACACCATTGACTGAAAATCAGAAGAACTGACAGGAATTTTATGGATGGGAATATGTAGGTAGAGCTCTTGCATGTCTATTGAACACAAAATGTCCCCTGGCTTGATCAACAGCATGATAAACTGAAGAGACCCCATCTTGAATGATTGGCAGAGAATGAACCTGTTTACTCCCTTTAATTCCAGCACTGGAAGGTACACCCCGATGGCTTCCTAATCAAAAACAGGATTGAGTAGTAGCCCCAACCTTCCTCCCCTAGGGGGACTAAAGAAATTGTGACTTTGTCTAGAAGCAACTAAACACCCTCCAGCAGACTGTATCTCTTCAGGGGGTTCGTGGGAGTTAGATGTACCCTGAAAAAAGGAGGAGGAGGGGAAACAAAAGGAATCATGATGTCCAGAGCCCAAGCATCTGACACTGTCATCCACCAAACATGACTGAAGGCCTGGAGCCGACACCTCCAAATGGCAAAGTGGTTGCACCGTTATACCTTCGGAGGGGAGGAGGGGGCGTTTGAGTGTTAAAACTATACTGCTGCTTAAACTGAGATTTATCAAATCCAGGGGTGCCCCACCTGACCGCTGCCTCAAAAGGGCTAGATAGAACCGTTGGAAGCCTCAGACCAAAGGGTCTACAATAACCAAATCCAAGACCCCAAATAAAAGGCTTAAGTGGGTTGATTAGTTTCTTGTTCCCTACTGTCTCATTCAACAGATTCTCAAGTTCCTGCCAAAACACCTTGGAACCAGAGAATGGCAATTTCAAAAGTTTCACCTTCTGACAGGCATCAGTCTTCCATGAACACCTCCAGATATTTCTGCATGCAGAAATAGCTGCCCCAGGTGCTGCTGCAGAAGAATCCAAGGAGAGAAGAGCAATCCACCTCCGCAGACATCTTCACAGTCAACAGATGGAAATCCTGCAACAGTGCGGAACAGCATACAAAGAATAAGCGTTAGCCTTGACCGAAAAATTAGAAGCAGAATACTATCTTTTAAATGCAGTTTCAATCTTTTAGTCCATAGGGCCAGAGGGAAGAGAATCCTGCTACATGTCTGACCCCTGAATAGAAAGACGCACCATAAGGTTGACTACCATAACATTTGAGAGAAATACATCTGAAAACCCCTGCACAGGATTCCCCTTCAGCAGAAAGCAAGGTAAGGATTGATGCTGCAAATCCTTTCACTCATAGGTCTACACTTTTCTAACAGAAGTGTGCAATCTGAGGGATTCAGGTTCAGTGCACTGATAATGTGCTATAAAATCCTCCTCTGATGGTGTCACCACAGGAGCAGAAAATCCCAAATTCTCCAGTATCAGCTCTGTACCCTGCTCAAATCGCCCTCTGATATCTTACTCATCTGTATCTTGCAAGGGCTCAGAATCCAGCGAGGCAACTTAGGGGGGGGCAGGATGAACCTCTCTTGCTCTCATTGCAGCTTCAACTGCTGCAGTAATCATGTTTTGCAATATCTCTATAGAAGACAGGGCAGAGGAGGGCCCAGCCTGTTCTTCCATGCATTCTGTAACATTCGCCTCCACTGTGCCGGTAGGAAAAGCTTTCTTGCCAACACTTCAGTAAGTGTCATTGTTGCCCAGCAACCCGGCCGATTCCCGTCTTAAATCTTGTGAAAATTCATGAGGGGGCCATTTTTAAAGTAGGCACTGCTTCTCACAGCATTCCCACAGTCATGAGACTTTCAGAAATTTGACTTTGTTTAGCCCTAACAAATTGTGCCTTCTGCCAGTGCTGTTGGGGTTTGAGCATTTCTCCCTTAACAGTGACACAAAGAGGACTAGATGTGGTCAGGATGAGCCATCCTGCCAGGATAACTTAGAGTGGAGCTGTGCCCTGCCACACTTCCAATTCAAAGTGCTTACCTCCAGCTTGCACAAAGGACCCTGACACCAGCCTATTGTCATCCCATGCAGTTTGGAGCCGTCCAGGGGAAAGGAATAACTTTCCAGAATCAGATGTGGATGTAGGAGAGGGTGTCCTCCTACATACAATGTCTGGCACCAGTTTTAAATATTTTACCTCCAGAACCACTCTTCAGAACATTCCTTGCCCTGTGGACATCACAGAAGAAGGTCTGCTCTGTTGCCAGAGGTATGCCCTGCTGCTGAGGACTGCCTTGCTGTCTGAGAAGGAAGACTGGTCCTGCTTAGCTTTATCACAAGCTAACATGAGTGGCTCCAAGAGTCAGTTGGCTGACCTTCTGTTTGAGCTACAGGGATATAACAAGCTCCAGAGGCATTCCTGAATCTGCCATGCTACCCGGCTGCTACCTGACCTGCCTGGACATGCAGTTGAACTTGTCTGTGCAAATGTGGTGGTGCTGGCCTCTGCTGGAGCAAGTTCCTGATCCTAGGTGCCTTCCATGTTCCAGAGCCTTGATTGGTATTGGGCCAAGCTCTTCCAAAGACAATCAGGTGAAGTCCTGAAGTTTGGGCTTTTCACGACTGCAAATAGGCCCCTTTGTGCCAAGTCTCTGCTGCCTACGATGACTGCCAGCATGAACGTTCAATAAAGACCTGCTCTTTGCGCTACAGCAACCGCCAGGGACGACCAGCAACACGAGATCTGCACTTCATGCTACAGCAACGACAGCCCGTGGTTAATGACAATGTGAAGTTTCAGCAGTGACAATCTGTTACACCCGACTGGATCTTCGCGCTACGGCAGAAATCATTTGCATGGCTCTCCTTGATCCTCAAGACCTCCACCACCGCAAGCAGAATTCTTCGCATCGGACATTTAGAAGGTAACTCTCTCAGCTAGACTAATCTGGTCCCTATATCTGACCCATGCTCCATAACGGTCGACCCTTAACTTGTGACTTTTCCCCGGTCTAGCGAGACCAGAACACTGCGAGTGGCGCTTTGCTCTTATAGATGCTATTTTTACTTAAAACTTTTATATCTCTGGTTCTAATGTATTTTTTTATCCTGGCATCATTTTATATATCACAATTTACTCTGTGTTTCTAAATCGTTTTTTTTGTGTGCTGTGTGTTCACATTATTACTGTTTGTGTGTTGCATAAATACTATCCATCAATAAATCATCATGGCTTGTATATTGAGGCTTGTCACCCCGGGGGTCTCCAGGCACAGTGGGGTTTGAGCGATCCTTGGTTTACACATTGCCTCTAAGTTAAGCTTGACTACTTTGTGCCAAGCTACCAAAGGGTTAAGCACAGGTTAATTAAGTGACTTTTTGTGGTTCACCCTGACGAGGATTGTGACTGTTGTCTGAGTGCAGCTTCTACCGCCCCTCAACCGATATCCCACTTTCTTACAGGTAGGACTCTATATGGAGTGGTGAGGAGGATGTGTTCACTAGCAGTCCAGGAGGGCAGAAGGAGGAAAGTGAGGATATTAAGACATAGGATGACAGTATTCGACCAAACAGAGGAAGTAAATACGCTTTAGTATAGGTTATGTGTTCACAAACTACTTCAGCTTATAGATGATTCGAGCCCATACTAGGGAAACACACCCAATTCAGCTGTCACAACCCACTCATGTGTCCTCTGTGTGGAGGGCCTAGTACGCAGGGCTCATGTTGCTTTACACCTGCAGCGCTTAATGGCGCATGGTGATAACTTGCCAGAGTTTCCCCAAAACCTTGATACCATTACCCTTTACTCTGAGTAGGGTTATTCCCCAATTCCCCAAGAGTCCATTACCCTTGATCCTGAATTGTGTTAACTCCATGGCTCCTTATGTAGCTCTATGATTCCACACCTGAGTTTCCACAAACACCCTGATTCCATTACGCCTGAACTTTTAAGCATCCACTGAACACGTTAACCAATGACTTGCTTTGCTCCTGCTGTTACTAGGGTCTTGGCGTGTTTTGCCATGTGCACGTTTAGTCAAAATAATACATTTGTTTCCTTTTCCTTCCGTTTGCCTGCCCCTGTTCTTCCTATAAGGTCGTAGCTAGTTTACTAAGATGTGTTTCCTTCAGGAGTCTTGTAGAACGTTCCAGAATGCCACGTGCGCCATGTGCCACTCTTGACCCCGCTGTATCCATTGGTCCCTGAAGATGTTATATAAATGACACCCAGACCCGAGCTCCTTGCTTGGCCTCACTCACTGCGGAACAAGCATTCTTCCTACCCGCTCACTACCTGAAACGACCAGACCTCAGCAGTGCTCTACCCATCTACAATTCCTCACCTCCTCTGCGACATCCCGAGTCAAGACCTTGAAAGCTTCTTCGAACTTAGGACAAGTTAACTAACTAGGCTAAGTACTTGACTTCAGGTTAGTGCACACTATCTTTTAACAGTAGTAAGCAGGCCGAAGAATAGGCATCTTCAAGATAATAGACTTGTTTCCAAGTTTCCTCTCAGTAAATTCCTCCAGTTCATCTTGTTGTTTTATGCCCCGATTCTCCTTGCAACCTTGGCATTGGAACAGAGTATATAAAGAGGACTAGAGAAGAAGCCCTGTTTGTTTATTATGAACGATAGCGCCATTAGAACACTCTTCTGTGTGCCTGATACATGTATGAACCTAGCACCGAGATCTGTGTTTCACGATGTACTTTGAGAGTGCGTAAACTCCAACCTGAGGGCCTTATTTACAAGATTTTGTAACCCCGGCAGCACCTCAAGCCTTCCCGCTGCACTGCCCTATGGCAAACTAAAAGGGCAGGAATGCACCGTATCTATCAGTTACAGCACATTCCTGTCCTTTTCCCCAGCGCTGGCAAACAGTGGGCTGCCATGCACCAACAAAGCACCTTTCTGCCATGGTGCAAGGGTGCTTTTGTTGCAGGTATGATTGTTTTGTGCAGGAAAGAAAGCCTTCCTGCACAAAAATAGTCATAAGAGGCTATTCTCTCATTCTTCGTGTACAGCAGAATGCAGCAGACATAGAAAAAGGAAAAAACAAGGAGAAATAAAGGTATTTCTCCTCATTGCTCCTCCCTTGGGCTTCCCCTGGGGAGGCATACATTTTTGACACAGCCTCAGAGTTACAATTCCTCCTAAATCTGAGGCAGTGTCAAAAAGCCATGGGTGTTACTGGGAACACTCACAGCAACACCATATGCACACTCCTTTGACACAGAAAATTACATTAAAGGGAACAATAGGGGGCGTGGCCAAGATGGCGTAACAGTAGGACGCAGGAACCCGTCCCTCTGACTTCGTCTTCAGGAAGCTTTGTATTTAGCCCCATCCCCGGTCCTCAATCGTGCTATTTGGGACTGGAGACCGCGTGGGGCTCCCGCGGTGACACAGCGGACCATCCCCTGTCCTCAATCGCGCTATTTGGGACTGGAGACCGAGTGGGGCTCCCGCGGTGACACAGCGGTGTCCTTTTGCCACCTCCTGCGACCTTGCTGACCCAGTTTCCGACAGGCTGGGAGCTGGGCCTGGGCCGTGAGTGTGAGGTGCGGTCCCGTGGTTGCAGGCGGACTCCGGCGGGGACCGAGGCGGCACCTCCCCGAAGCGTGACCACAAGAAGCGGCCCCATCAATCAAGTATCCACTGCCCGCGCATATCTACCCTCCGGCGGGACTCTGTGAGGAGGAGGCCGCCCTGGCCAGCGATTGCGCTGCTCTCTGTCATTTGACCACCTCTCCTGGCATGTTGGGATGCCTAGAGGAGGCGGCGCTGTGCTGCCATTGATTCGCTTGCGACCTATGGCCCTCGAGCTATGCGGGGAGGTGGTGAGTAAGGGCCGCCGGGCACACTGGAATCTGTGGCCTAGCTCCTGCGGCACTGCGGCTCAACAGCCAGGGGAGCCACTACCTTCTGTGCCCAGAGGTGGGCCTTGAAAGAATTGCCGCAGCCATCTGAACCCCAGTGAGTGAGGGACTACATGCCTGCAGCCTGAGGCTGGGCTTCTTTCCTACTGTTGTGGCCGGGACAGCCCTGCCTTGACGGATTGTGGTAGCGCAGTCCACCGCCTGGTTCCCCTCAATCTGTGCCCCTTGCTGGGAGGCAGTTGGTGCCTTCGGGTCAGTGCACCACACATGCAGCTGGCTGGTCAGCGCTTTGGATGGGTCCCACACCCTTCAATTGAAGCGAACTGAGCTAGGCCTCTCCCGGCTGCGGTCTATCGCAAAAACACCATAAACCTCGAGGGGCGAGAGGGCGCAACGGAGCACGCAAGCTCCTTCAGAGCAATATATTAGAACCTGCTGAGCACCAGCATGCAGCACGAGTTCGCAGCCCGTGGCCTGCACAGTGGGGCTACCGACTACTACTCCACGTAGGTGCTCTTAGACTACATCGCTGCTAACCTCACACGAGGGGACCCACAGGCACAACACAGCACCATGTCTTCGGCCCGGGCGAGGAAGGAGAAGTCCCTCAAAGACTTGCTCCTTAAGCAGTCAGACGGCCCTGATACAGCAAGCACCACGCCGGGGGACCAGGTCCAGCGTAACATAGACGAGGTGGGCGAGTGGGTGGCCACCCTTGAGGAGCACAAACTGAGCCGGGAAGATGACCTACATCAGCCGCAGCAAGAGGTGCTCCGGCTACAGGACCAAAACTTGGACTTACAGGCCCACACAGAGGATCTCGAGAACCGCTTTCGGAGGAATAACATACGGATCCGAGCGGTGCCCTGGCATGCAGAGGGAGACGACCTCAGATCCTACGTCTTGGCTCTCTTTCAGCAAGTGCTGGGGGAAGACGGCACTCGAGACGTTCAAATGTACCAGGTCCATCGTGTGGGCCTGCCCAGAGGTGATAAGCCCCCGCTGCCAGACATTCTTGGCTGCGTACAGGATTTCTAGCTCAAGGAGCACATTCTACGCAAAGCCCGAGCGGCTCACCCAATCCAGTTCCGGGGCCACACCCTGGCACTTTTCCAAGAACTTGCAGCGTCCGCATTGACTAAAAGGCGAGAATTCAAAGTGGTTACTTCCCATCTCCGCGACAACAGAATCCCGTACTCATGGGGCCACCCTTTCCACATTGCTTTTACGCATCAGGGAAAGCTCTGACAGATTCGTTCTCTTGCCGAGGCTCCCGCCTTACTGAGATTGGAAAGGGCTACGACTGTGGAGCAGAAGGAGGGCCCTAGAGATCGGGCCGCCCAGAGATTCTCACGTTGCCAAACAGTCAGTAAATCATCATCCAACTTAAAGCCAGATCCAGAAACGATGGCAAAGGAACGTGAAGCTGTCCTTTTCTCCCTCTCTCAGCCTCAAGAGCGTCTGAACACTCCCTGAGTTCATCATGCAGTTCTTCGAGGATGGGTGTCATAGAGCGAGGCCGGGGGAACACTTGTGACTGCTCCTTCTCCCAGGCAAACTGAATGGTCCCCCACAGCCCTTGGACCACCAGGTACTCTGTCCCACGACTTGCCGCCAGCGTCAAGAACCCTTAGGGTTTTTCTCTATTGACGAACTTGTGTACACTGTTGCCGTTTGGGGTTGAACCTGCCGTTGGTTCACAGATATCTTCAGGCCCCCGACCTTCGGTATGTACTGGAATGGAATCGCCCCCTATCTGATAAGCACTGGACCTTCATGGACCAGGCGGTAGCTGGAGCGAATGTTTGGTGAGAGATCTGGTTTCCTCATCATTCATCATCGTGGGGTCTCTACTCCTCCCCGGTCACTGCAGCAATAATGAAGGTGTGGGACATAGTGGTGCTCACGAGAGGCCTTACAACCTTTCCCTCTCCGATAACACCGATGGTTGATAACCCTGATTTCCCCCTGGGATGTAGGTCTGAGGGTGCTCAGCTTTGGAGGGAAGCAGGCTGTAAGTGCTTGGGCCACCTATTCGACCTCGACGGCATCATTACCTTCACGCTGGTGCGTCTGGACCTCAACCTTCCCCGTACCGATGAGTTCTATTACCTACAACTACGGCACTGGGCTACCTCTGCGGCGTACTTCCCACATGTCTCTCGCAAACGTACTTCTTTCGAGTGGATAGCGAGCAAAAAAGATGACAAGCATCTTATAGCGGAACTCTATGTCCTTCTTGCGCCAAGCCAGAAAGGGAATCGCTCAAAAGGCCAACTTCCCTGGGAGGCGATATTGGGGCGGGCTCTTACGGACAATGAGTGGGACAACATCCATTATAGGAGCCCATCATATGGCCTATAATGCTGCTGGAGCCGAGTCTGCTCGTATCCATCAATGGGACAAGACCTATACTGAGGAATGCTGGCGGGCCTGTGGCATTACGGGCTCCCTTGCACATCTTCTCTTGCATTGTCCGAGACTGGAGAGATTCTGGGAGCAGGTGCGCAGTGATACTGACATGGCATTCGAGACTGAGATTCCTCGCTTCCCGGCCTACACTCTCCTAGGACTTTCGAACCCAATAACTTTCCCGTTGCAGTCGTTGCGAGGTAGGCAGATGGCATTAGCGCTACTCGCAGCACGTCAAGCGCTTCTGGTACACTGGGGCACTGCTACTGTCCCGGAACACACGGCATGGCTCCATAGAATTTGGATGACCCTAGGTATGGAACGCCTTTCTCTAATACTAGACCAGAAAGGTGAGAAATATGCAGAACTATGGGATCCTTTCATTGCGTTATTATCAAAAGACCTCCAAGAAGCCACTTGACCCAAACTCTTGCAAATCCTCCGGCTGATCCCTCATGCTCAGGAATAGGGTGTTCCCCATCTGAGTTAACGGGAGGTTTTGGATCATGCCTGGCGGGCGGGGTCAGGTCACTTTCTGGCACCTGAACGAACATGGTACGGGCCCCCCTTTTTCTTCTTCTTTATTTTTCTGTTAGGTGGGTGGGGGGGAGGTTTGGTTTTTCTGTCCTTGCATAGGTACCTGTTTTCGGACCGGCACTGTCCTTTCGATGATTTTGTGTTTGTTTTTATTTATCAGGCATGTTTGTTAGCACTGCCAGCCTCCGGGTTGAAAGCAATGAAGCTGTGTGCGTATATATATATATTCAATTGTAAGACCGAATTCGCGGTATATGTCCTGACATGCACCTGCGGATTAAATTACGTTGGAAGTACCAAGTTGCAGGTGCATGTCAGGATACTGCAGCACCTTCGCGCCATTTTACATAGTGATCCGACTTACCCCGTGGCACGTCATTTTAAAAGCACTCACAGTAATGACGTCTCTTGCCTCAAATACTTTGTGGTAGATTCAGTGCCGAAATCACGCAGAGGGGGTAATCGTGAGTTACAGCTCAGACAACTCGAAACTAAAATAATTCTAGAGTTCGACTGCAAGTGGCCCAATGGGTTAAACAATACAGAGGACATGCACAATTTCATATAAGTTCATCCAATGTTCTTAGTCTTGCATGCCACACAGGATCATTATCAGTAATATCGTTATCCCTCGGCCCACGTCTTAACCATAACATAATACACAGGCTCCCATTGAAGTCAACGGGAGTCCAACCAAATGGTGTTCGGAAACATCTTAATTGGTTGGACTCTCCAAACCCGAGTCGGTCGGAACCGATTCTAACAAAGAGTTGGTCGGAATGCTTTCCGAACGACATAGTAATGAGGCTTTAAATCGTTAAATCGAACTGTTGTAAAAATCCAAAGACTTTTACAAAAGCCTGCACAAAATCTAAAATATAAAATTAGTTTGACCTTCTTTTTATTGTCCATTCGCTGCCACTTGGTCAGTAAAAAGAGGGTGTACAGGTAGAGATGTTTTCTTTCTCTCTATCCTGCATTGCATGGCTTGTGACTCCGGCGGTTGGAGGGTTACCTGTGGGTGGATTACGCTGCACTTCCGACAGCAGAACCAGCCTCGGCACTGCCGTCGGGATTATAATGTCACTTTCCACCTGCCCTTTCATGGTGGTCCACTCGCCATGAAATGGCAGGCGGAAAGTGACTTTGGGGCCTAGCAGGGCCCCGTTCCCCCTTGGCTCCCTGCAATGGTGCCTGCCATACGGTGCAGGGATGTTGAAAAACATCCATTTTGCAATTGTAGCTGGTGCTGCAGGTCTTTTCCGCCCACTGCACAAGGTGCAATTGTAAAATGGATGTTTCAGATCACCTATAGGGCTGTCGCATCCAAATTCTGCAGGAAAAACCGCCAATCTTTAGTCGGGCATCAGACCAACATCATAAAAATGCCCATAGATACCTAGAATAGTGATTGTTAAATATATATACATTTAAATAATAAACATTAATTAAATTAAATATTAATAATATAATCAAAATAAAATATATTTCATCATTTTTTTGAAAAAATATAAAAGTTATTATTATTTAAAACAAATAAAACAAACATATACATTAATATACATATTTATATTTACATATATTTAATTAAAAAATATTACTAAATTCATATTTGTAATTTTTAGTATTTTTTATACTTTTTTTATCTAATAATATAAAAAATAAATATTTATACATATATCCAATAACATTTAATATTTAAAAAACAAACCACTTTAATCACAAATAAAAAAACTCAAACAAAATGCAAATTTAGAATTGACTAAAAATAAATAAATAAAATTACAAATTCATAAATATTAATATTCTAATTTAAATAAACAAAAACATATTAATATAAATGTAAACAATATAAAGTAAACTATCTTTTTTTAATTAATACATGTACGATTCCCATTACAACTTATGATAGTAGTGTCGAACTCAGGAGGCGTAAAATTTGCAAGTCCCACTACAGTCAATGCATCAGTAGGAAAAGGGATGGTTGTCGGAGGGGTAAAAATTGCTATTCCCACTCCACTGAGTATTACTGTAGGGAAACTGTTGCATTGCACAGTGGTAAAATGTACTATTCCCACTCCAATGAGTGCCACAGTAGGGAAATTGTTGGATTGAAGAGGGGTAAAATATACTATTCCCAGTCCAATAATTGCAACAGTAGGTAAAGTGTTGAATTGCAGAGGGGTAAAATCTACTATTCCCACTCCAGTCAGTTCAACACTACGGAAAAGTGTTGGCTTTCAGAGGGCTAAAATTTACTATTCCCACTTCAGTCAGTACAACAGTATGGAAAGTGTTGGATTGCGAGGGGTAAAATGTACTATTCCATCTCCAGTCAATGCAAAAGTAGGGAAAGTTTTGGATTTTGGAGGGGTAAAGTTTACTATTCCCACTTGAGTCAGTGCAACAGTAGGGAAAGTGTAGGATTGCGAAGGGATACAATTTACTATACCCACTCCAGCCAGTAGAACAGTAGGGAAAGTGTAGGATTTAGGGGGGGGGGGCGGGTAAAAGTTACTATTCCTACTCCACTCAGTGCAACAGTAGAGAAAGTGTTGGATTGTGGAGGGGTAACATTTACTATTCCCACTCCAGTCTGTGTAACAGTAGGGAAAGTGTTAGATTGCGGAGGGCTAAAATTCACACTGCGACTGCACTTTCTGCGGCATTAGAAACAGACCATTTCACGGCAAGGAAAATAAATAATTTAAAAACTATGGTAAATAGCAAAAAATAAAAATATTTCTATGTAAAAAAATCAATATTTTTTACAATTAACAAATTACATCTTTATTACAATGTTTAATACATACTACAAACTAATGCAAATATTATTGTTTTCAAAATACCAAAATCTATTGTCAAAATATTACCAACCAATAAATATAATATTGTTTACAAAAAAACAAATAACACAATTAAAACATAGAACAATAAATTACAATCATTTTTTTACTTTTGTTATAACTTACATAACTTTCTACCCTATATCTCTACACTACACCACACATCTAAAATGTATATTTAAATGTATACTATTTACACATTTAACAATTAAATATCTATTAAATATTAATACTAATTAACGACTAATAAATTAATTACAATAAATTACCTTTCCACCCTTTATCTGTACAAAACAAACAACCCACTCCTAGTATATAAATTTAAAAAAACATTTATTAAAGAATTTGCATGATTAATAATAACTTAAACAATCAATATTACTAATTAACTAATAATAACTTAATTATATTGAATTAACATTCCACCCTTTGCCTCTACAAATACAACTCACACATATAACCTAAACAATGTTTAAATTAAATGTGTACATAATTAATTATCATTCAAACAATTATTAAAAAAATCAAATATTTATTCATTATTATAATTTCCCTCACATCCTTTACCCATACAAAAAACACAAAACAGCCCCCAAAATATATATTACACAATCCATATATTTAATTGTAAATTAAATGATTATTTAAAATAATGAAAAAATAACTTCTTATAATTAATTTACTTCCCAACCTATACCCATACAAAACCCTCAACCTGCATATCACATTTTACATTAAAAAAATTAGAAAATCAACATAAATAATTATCAATGAAATATAATGAAAAAACTTAATTGTAATAAATTATAATTAATTAACTTCCCATCCTATACCCCTACAAAACATAGAACCCACCCCTGAAACTTAAAATAGAACTAATTTGATTATTTAGATAAATAATTATCATTTAAATATTTAATAATAATCAAAAATGAATTATAATAAATTTACTTCCCACCATAAAGACCTACAAAATCCACAACTCACATCTAAATCTTAACTAAAAATATATTAATTACAAATTGACATAAATATTTTTGAGTTAAATAATTAATAATATTTAAAATTGTTATAATTTTACTTCCCCCATTCCTCTATAAACCCCACAACCTGCTGCAGTACTCAAAAATAACAAAAAACTATTGAATTAAATTAAAAAACTACCATTAATTTACAAACCATATTAAAAAACAAACAATATTTAAACTAACCTGTTTAAACACATACAATTAACATATATATTAAAATACACACAAATAATTAGAAATCTATAGTATTAACAACAATATTTTTAACATCGATATTATTTGCCTTAAAATCAATATTCTTGTCCATGATACTTCTGTGTCACGATATTGCTGACTCAATATTTAGTTTGAACAGCGATTCAGTCATGCACTCATTCTCCTGTTTCATTCCCCTGTCATTTGAAGATTTCAAATTGAAATCTGTACTTTCTCTGGCACCAGACCATACATCACTCTTCCCAGCTCACACTCGCTTTTCACTGCTGGTTTTCTTGTTCCGTATCTGGGCCACAGTATTTTAGTGAAAGTCACATTTTGTGTCTGCTACAAAAATTGTGCGAGTTTTGCTTTATTTTCGCTGTTGGCTGATGTCTTTTTTTTTTGAGGCAGCAACATTTACAACATTTGGCAAACCATACCACGATCTCGTGGGCACTGGTAATGGTACTTTGGTTAACATCTGACTGACGCATTACGTCCAGTACTTGCCCTGTCTACATGATGACCGGTATCAATATATTTGTTATTTGACTAGCAGTAACCTTTGCATGTGTTTGTATGGCCCTTGAAGGTATTGATGAAGATCACTACAGAGATTTTATTGGTAGCAAAGCAGCCTTTTCGGTGTGGCAGTAGTTTCAGAAGTACTTTCTACAGGTAATTAATTAATTTGGTGTGTTTACAAAAATCACACAATCAAATATATAAAAGGTAACATTTCAATTGTAAAGCCTGTATTAATGATAGCCATTCATTTTAAATTCATGTAATTTTTTAAGTTTTGTGCAAAACACATGCTTCCTTCTAAATAAACTACAGTGCTCACAATGCCTTGTGTTAGATGTGTGTAACATTCAACGTGGATTGTGTAAGTCTTTAAAGCGTAACTAATTATACATTTATCCCTACTTTATAATGCTTAGGGCCCGATTTGGATCTCGTTTGGAAAGCATACCGAAGACTCGGTTCCGGAATGCTTTCCGTATGACTCAGATCGGGGGGGGGGGGATGGTTTGACCGGAAACCAATCCATGGAGCTGTATACATCGGCTCCAGAAAGGCTTGCCATGTCCGAATGCCTTTCCGAACCGATTCGGTCAGCGCTAAGGGTTTCCAGGCATCATACTTGGTCATTTGGAACTGGGAACGATTTGGTCAGAAACAAGGGCTCCGGATCGGTTTAGACAAAGCCAAATCTGATTCGGAGCCTTTCCAACCGAGATCGGAATCAACCCCTTATTGTTTAAATACAATACTTTTTAATAAAATTCCTTATTCTCTTGGTAACTGATGTATCTATTGTGGGGACTCCAATCACTGTATTTGGGAGGCAAATTGACACTATCAATAGATACATGAGTGATCGAGGTCTCTGTTCTGCATTTCGCTCCTGTTGTACATGCATAGTTCTACAGGTTATAATTCTTTCCCCAGCACAAGACCTTAAGTGATATCAGTGTTTGAACGATTCTACCATACTCCTGTTAGCATCCCCTACTGCATTAATGCATCCATGACTTTGCCTTCACGTCTATTTTTCATTACCTAGGAGATGATTAGTGAGAACTTGCCAAAACGTTTCTCATTTTCAGGCACTCACACTTTCACCAGAATCTCCTGATCAGGTTACTGATTTTTCACTTTCTATTTCTTCCTACTTCCTCCTGTAGTACCTGGCTTGACCTTTTGATGATTTCTAAAGGTACAATCTAGTGATTGTGTGATGTGGTCTTCTCCCATGCTTTGTAGAAATGCTTCTGGCTGACTTCCTAGGTCTGTGCCATTCTCAATTTGCAGTCAAGGATTTCCAATATGCATTGCATATCAAATCGCAAATTGAAAATACCAGATGGTTAATGCCCAGTCAGGATGGCAAGGCTCCTGTGTTTTCTCACATGATGATGATAGTGGTGTTAGTCCTGCCTGCAATTTATCCACTTGCTGTACTAGTCTAGCTAGCCTAAATTTGGTGGGCAATGCCTCTTGGTTTGCTACAGTGAACTCAGTTTACAAAGCCATGCACTCGGACCTTGCTGATCTGACTTACTGTGTAATAGAAGGTCAGAGATTCTATTTGTGGCTCTGGTGTTAGGGTAGGCACTCAGTAAATCATTAACGTCTGTCCAGCAGTCGACATGGTCTTAAAAGATGTACATGAGAGAAAGCAAGATTGGTCCTGTACTATTGCTCAAGTGAATCGAGAATGCAAGGTTCCCTGTCTGATACAACTCTCTTAGCTGTTGTACCGAGAAGCTTCCATACTTAATACACTAAAGAGTCCAAGTCTGGATTAAGAATATTACATGTCCATCATGTTTTGACGCATTCACAGTTTGCCTATGTTCCTGTATCCTATGTTTCTCCTCATCTGTGGTGACACTGTGTACTTGCCCTAGCTACTAAAAATGTAAACACACTTGATTAACATGAAGTTTAGAACAACATGAGTGTCTCTTTTTTTCTTCTACCTTTGACAGCTAGCTAGTCTCTTCCTTTGTAGGTCTTGCTGATGCTGTCCGATGTTGCCTTAAATAGAACAACATTTAAATTGAAAATGGAAAACCCTTTATTTCTTTAAATCACCCCCAAACAGCATGGAACACTCCTCCCACTCCATTTGTCACTTGGCAGCCATTTCACTCCTCTGCTTCTCCTTACAGCTAGGTAGCCATTTTACTAAAGGGGTGTTGGGACAGGGGAACACCACTACAACTCCCACCAGGCCTTCTTGACTCACCCTCAAACAGCATGCAACACTCCTCCCACCCCAGAGCCATGTGGCAGCCATTTCACTCCTCTCCGCCGGAGAGCGTCCATGGACTCACAGAAGGACCAGAGTCTGGAAAGTGGCTATTCCACATTCTACTGAAGTTTGCCATTACACCTCTATAGACATCACTGTAAAGGACCCAGTTAACTAAATTACTGTTAGATTTATAAACGCAACTACAGTCAATGAGCATGTGATATGTATGTCATGTAGATAAACCACCTACCTGCAATGAAAATAAAAAGTCTGAACAACATTACCATGCACACACTTTTTCCAAACTCACAGCAAGGCTTTGTGCTCTAAAGAACAGTCCCCAGTTTCAGCCATTTTACCAGCACCTTTCCACTCACTCTCTGGAAAGCAGTGTCCCATGTAGGCTGGTTGGGATGAGTGGGAATGTGCATGTGAGCCCAGGCCTGAAGGGAGTTTAAGTCACAAGCAAAGACTCCACCTCTCAATCAGCACAACAAGCCCACCTGGAACTTTGCATTCTTGACAGCGAGTAGAAATGTACTAGGAAGATGGTTGACACTGCTGCATGGTGTTGAACTCCCACCAAGACGTCTTTCCTCACCCCTGAAAAGTATGGAACACTCCTCTTGCCACAGAGCCATTTGTGAGACAATTCATTCCTCAGCTGCAGCTTACAGGTAGGAAGCCATCTCACTAGGGGGGTGTTGAGACAGGAGCACACCCATACAATTTCCACCAGGCCTTCTTGCCACATCCCCTCAACAGCATGATACACTGCTCTCACCTCATTGTTCACTTGGCAGGCATGTCTACACTGCTCCATATGTCACATCAACAGCACAAATTGCAATGCTCAAGTACATGTCTGACTATTAACACTTCCAATCACAAAGGCTCCAGGAAACACATGTGGAGGCATATCACAATCTGTGCACAATGATATGTGTAAATACAAAAGATGGAAATCATGAGAGTGACATGGCACCAATACATACATGGACACTCATTCAAATAACACAGCACATATGATGGGCACTACAAAATGGACAGCACAAATTGGAACATGTTTTCATGTTGTAAACATGGTATTGCTAAATGATTAATACACATGCCAAAACTACAGTGGTTGAGCATCCAGTTGGTAGATGATGACATGTCTACTGAAACAGGCAATATTAAGATGTACAACAATCACTATGCCCATGACAGTTCACAAACAAGTAATGTATGTACCTCTATTTCATATCATACAGGTAAAGCACATGGATAATGTCAGTCATTTCCAAAACCAAGCATTTTGTTTCCTTCAAACCATTACTTACTGAGTCACATATTTTATGGAATGCACACAACATCCTGACAATGTAACCATTCTCCAACAGGCGGATCTCAATCAACATCAGCCGAGACTCTGACCAACGAGCAAGGCCAGTCCACACCACTGGACTGTGAACTCTTGGATGTCAAATTCCCCAACATTTGGACATGGAGCACCAACCTGGCCCTTCTGGCCTGCCAGGGCAGACACAATTAGTGTCTCTCACTAGCCCCAGCACCACCTCACCACAGAAGCCGCAACAATGCTGACTACTGCCCCAACTACCTGTTTACCAACCACCACCACCACCCCTGCCTGCACCACAGTACCTGTCCCAGAGGTGAGCAACAACACCACACTCAGCGAGGATGCTGAAGTCAGTGTGTGGGTGCAGGCCCAGCCAAGGGCACATGTTCAGGGGCGGGCTGGTGGAAGGGCCACTGGGGGCCAATCACGTGAGGCCACTGTCGGCACTGAAGCCCTGGCTGCCATTTCCAGAGTCCTTGGTTCTTATGAAGGCAGCCAGGGACAGATGAGCCAGGTCCTGGCTGTTGCAGCGGTCCGTGGACAACAGATTTGGTCAACTCATTGATATCATGGGCCACCTCGTTGGGGTTCTGAGGGACATCAGAGCAGCTCAAGTCACACTTCCCTCCCCACATCATCATCTAGTGGCCAGCCTGCAGCTACTCCATCAACCACTGATGTGACGGTTGCCACAAGGAGGAAGGAGCAGACACATGCTGTGTCCTCAGACACCTCAGAGCCTGCATCAGAGGAACCCCCCAAACCTAAGCAGGGACGTCCAAGAAACCCGACAGGAGATTCAAGTGGCAATGCACCACCCAAAGCCAGGGAGCCGAGCCACCCATAAAGGCCAGTTGTGTGCAGAACATTGAATTTGTGGACTATCCTGTCCCACATTTCCATTCTGATGGCAGGAGTCTGTTGGACTGTGGACTTTACAAATGTGGTTTCGACTCCAATGTGTACATTTACCATCACTGACAACTGAAACACTCTGTGTGCCCCTTCCCACTGTTTTCCTTTTTTTTAACAACTCACCAAATGCACCTAAATAAACAATCACATATCACACATCCATTTGTCTAAGTTGTATGTTTTTCAGACTAAGTACCATGTGAACTTGACTGTGACTGTACCAACAGATGACATCATGTGCAAAACAATTTAGGCGGTCACTGGGTGCAACGCTGCTAATACTAATATTGCAGATGAGTATACCAAACATGTAAACATGAACAGATCTTGAAGTATAAAAAACACACATCTATATTACAGTGTCACCCACATAGTTGCTTGGGAGGAGAAGCACATCGCACATCCACACAGTGACAACACACATGTGTCACCAGTGTAACATGCTGTACCACATTTCACACATAGCAACATCTCAGGTACAAGTATGTTTAGGAAACACCATGCACTGTCCAATGCCGGAGTAATCACACCCATGTTTCATCAGTGCGGCCACAGACATGTCAAGTATGCCACAAGAGACTTCACACAGCCAACCAGTCACAGCATCAGGGGGTCTAAACTGTTACTCAGCACTGGTTCACTCCAAACAGGTGTGGCTGCATCTCCTGGATATCTTTGGGCCATGTGTACATGTTGCAACATGTTTTCTGTCACATACAATAATGACACACATGGACACCTACATCCAGTTAGCACACAGAAAGGTATCAACCTAGATGCCATTGACAAACATGTATTGGCCCACAGACACATTGTGGTGAGGAGCACAATGTAAAACATTGGAAATGCAACAACCCACAACACATGAGAAATAGCAAGTTGTTCCTGAAACATCCATCTCATTGCAGTGCAATTTGCCTGCAAAGCTGAGTTGTTCTCACAAAGTATTGGTCAGCATTCCCAGGGACACCTCACGTCTATTTTGCATGGCAGAACAGCAACATTCTGCAGATGATGTCAATACACTGACATGTCAGTTTTGTAAATGACAGGACACAACAATGAGAATTAATTGAGCAGTTCTATGATGTCATAACAACAACACTCCACTACTGCAGTATACAGTACAAGGATCAGATCAAATAACACATACCTACACCTTTAACGGGATGTATGACATTCCATCGCATACTATTACAATGCATACCTTTACAAAGCGGTCAATACAACGCAGCTTCCATTACAACGCATGCCATTATAATGCAAGCCATTAAAACGCATGTTCCGTTACAACAGAAATCCCTATTCTAACACCGCTTGGTGCGTACTTCAGGGCAGGTGCTTGTCAGTAAGGGGTATGCGTTGTAATGACATGCGTTGTAATAGCATGCTTTGTCTTAGATATTGTATTGTATTGTCTGCGTTGTAAAGGCATTGCATTGTAATGCCTGTGTTGCAATGGATGATTCCCCCTTTAACGTATACATCAGTTAAGAGTTCATCCAAAGACAGCTAGGCACAAAGTACCCCACAGTTGTGCACAACAGTCAGAATCCCACCACATCCTCACTGCTTTACCATGACAGCAAATGCGACTGTCAAAGTCATGCCATCTTAATGCATACTTACACTCAAGGGAAATAGTTGTTGTTGAGCTGTCGACACTAGTCCAGACCTTCCTCCTCACCACTATCATCTTCACTGTCCATGTCAGGATTCTCACATTAGGGCTCCTGATGGTCACCATCCTCCATAATCAGAGGGATCTCCTTGAGCAATGCAAGGTTGCGGAGCATGCAGCAGGCGACTGTGATCTGACACACCTTCTCGGGTGAGTAGAGGAGGGCTCCACTGGTCTTATTCAAACAGCAGAACCTAGCCTTCAGGAGCCTGAAAGCCTGCTCCATTACCAGACATGTCCTCCCATGGGCATGATTGAAGCTGACTTCCCTGGTGTTGTTGGATTTCTCAGTGGGGTCAGCAACCAAGGCCAGTTAGGATACGCTGAGTCACCTAGTTGTGAGTGAGAGTTGTGAGAATATATGCACATATCACGTTTTGTCCATCATGCCTGTGTGAGTAGTCTGCATCACACACCTTGCTGCATTCACAACAAGTAACACAATTCCACTGGTATTGTGAGGCCATGCACACATGGATACCATTGACTTCTGAGGAAGGATATAGCAATGTTGTAAATCATCTGTGTACAGCTATTTCTTGTGTTGGATAAAGAGACATCAATGTCACACTCTAAAGTCCCTTGATGTCTGATTTTTTGTGGAGCACAATGCTGCAATTCATTTCTCAAGAACTGCAAATGTCAGATGATGTCACCCACACAGTAAATGTCAACCACAGTGGTCACTGCCATTGGAGCCATTTGTAAAATGCCCACGATGCAGTGGAGAGATTCGGACCCCCATGGTGTGACATCGCCTATGTCAATAACATGGAAGCCAAAGGGACAGGTCATGGCGGCCGGCATTCAAGGATTTGAACATCGCGGTGGGCGTGCTCAGCCATTGCGTTCACTGCCATTGGAGCTGCTGGAGCAGAGTTTTCTGTTAGAAAATTCTGGGGCTTTTGAAGCTCTGGCATGTCCATGCGTTTTATTAATTATTAATAATTAACCATTAATTATTTGTCTTGTGTAAGTGTGTTTTATTAACCAACCTGTTTGTTTTAACACAGAAGGGGATTACACATGGGTTAGCGTGTATGTGCTTTATTTGTCTTACAATAATGTGCAAGTTTTACATGTTTAAACGTTGCTGTGTGCTATTTATTTTTAAGCACAAAATGCTGTCTGAATTAATGCTCTGTATGTCGCAAAGCTAGATAAATGCATACACATAAGGGTATTAGTGGGGTTAACACTGTTTAATCATTATGATGTAGTAATCTTTATTTTGTCTCTTTAATTAAAGATGGTCTATTGTGGCCTATGGAGGCCTTTCGAGAATAATTTGAAGCCTGGCTGAGATGTATTTCAGGCGTAGAAATTTTGGTGTATCAAGAGAGACCCCTGCTGGTGTTCAGCTAACAGAGAAATTGTCGGCAGTCCTTATAAGGATATTTCCGGGAAGACATCAGCAAGCTTGGAGGATCTCCAAAAGAAATGCTTGTCCTTGAAAGACAATAGGTCTCAGAGAACTCTGTGCGAAAACCGGCTTGTCGAAGAAAACAAATATGAAATGTTGCAGAAATATAGTTAAGACTTTTCTTGAGCGGAGTTTCTCAGGATGTAGTCAAGATACATCCCATCCTTCTTGTTTTACTTGGTGATACAAACTTTATATGTGGGTTTTCATTGTATTTCATGGTATAAAAATGTTAGCTTAGGGAGGGCTCTCCCCACTCTTTCTTTCGTCGCCTTGCTGCGTGAACTTGCGTTGCAGATGACCAATGCTGAGGACTCTATCCTGAAAAGACTTTTCAAGAGACTGGTCCTGACCCGTTCTGACACTAGTTAGAATAGGTAACTATGAGAAATGATTTATTCTGATTTCATTCTGACTATTTTAGATAAAGCAATATAATTTTGAACATGGTGTTGGTTGTTTCTTTCCTTGTCATTTATTGAATTATTATTGATTATTGTTTATAGATTGTTTATATTGTGTTAGACAGCCACTAAAACTGGTCCTATCGCCTAGATGCAGGTGCAGGGTGTTTAGGTGTTTTCTTTCCACAGGTTTGCCGCTGGTGGAGTATCGGAGCATGTGTAAGTGAAATGGGCCCTAGTGTATGATGAATGTATGTGCGTGTAACTGTGAAGATTACTCTATCGGTGGTAGTGGATATTATTTTATCATCCTGATCTGCATCAGATTCAATTATAAAATGTCCGTAATGAGGATGAGGGATTCGGACCCTCGCGGTGTAACTCACCTATGCGAAGAACATGGCAGACAATGGGACATGTCGTGGCTGCCGGTATTCAAGGATTTGAACATCGCGGTGGACGTTCTCAGCCATTGCTGTCACTGCCATTGGACACATTTGTATTATGCCACCGAGGAGGACCAATGGCTATTGTGGAATAACACTGAAACCCCCCTAGTGACCTATATATAGATGGCAAATTTGAATACTTGTCACTTGCCTACAGACACTGATGCTTGCTATACCTCCCCATCACCTGCTGCTTTGTTTAATCTTTGAGAGGACTTATGGCTCGTACTGAGAATATTAGTGACCGCCCCTTCACCCCAGTGGAGCGTGATCTCCTGGTGGACGAGGTCTTTGGACAGTACAGGCGGCTATATGGTGCACCAGAGGTACTGGTAAGTGAGTGTGTGCATAATTCCTATTCATGTGAATGCTAGGCTTATGTAATCGTACATTAGTATGTGCCTCACAGTGCAATCCAATGTGGATAATTTTATTGTGGTACCACTACATGGCCCATAAATGACATTCCAGAAGCTGCACTTAAGTCTGTGGAGGGGGTGGCACCATTCAGAGCAGTGTAGCTCTCTTTGACACTATTACCAAAGATATTTTTCTCTGCATGGTTCTGACTCATGTTTGCAAGTTTGACTTGCATAGTGACTTCACGTTTATGGTGCAATGATGTGTTGAGACTTCTTCCCCATGGCCCCTGACTGCATGCAATGATGATTTGGACAGAATGAGGTTTGCCAATTGTACAGTTACACTGATGACTGGGCCAATTTTCACTTTGTGCAACTGTTCCCTGTGAGGTGTTTATGAATCAATATCAAACTTACCATGTCGACATAATTGAGATTGGACATGTCTACGGGGCTGCAGGTGCAATTAAGTTAAGTAAATATGGATACAGGGACACTATGGAGATGAGTGGTGTCTGCCCACAAGCTCTAGGCCTGTATCTGTATCGGTGAATAATTAGCTGAACTCAACTCTTACACAACTGAGACATGTATAGTGTAGATGTAATCCTACTATTGCTATCATAATGTGGTGAGGATCACATGTGTATGCACTGTGCCAACATTCACATAAGACATTCAGGTGAGTATTGGCATGGCATCCCAGTGTCAGTGTAACATTAGGCAACATGGATGGCCTGTGACTGCACAATGTAGACAGTACACTTCTTACAACTGAATAGTTGAGCCATCTGGGTAGTGCACCCTTATATTTGGGCACAAACAGTCATGTATATCTATTGTACACATGACAGCCCTAAACCTTGTCACCTTAGTGAGTGAATGTTGCATCGTGTACCTTACTGTGCCCTCTGTACCGCGTAATGCAATGCAATGAGCCTGGCCTCAAATGTGTCTGTGGTGTCAGACACAGTGAGTACTTCTCTGAGGTTTTCCTTACAGTGTACAGTCTGTCATGGTCACTCACATTACGCACCACAGATAATGTCCTTGCTCACCCTGATCTAAGCGGGCAGCCTCAACATATGTATGTAATGACCAGGTAGTAGGTCCATCCTGACAGATGTTGGAATTGTACTCATCAAGATTGCTCAGTGAGTAGAATGTGACATGGGCTATATGACTATGCTGTCCATGGATCAATGTATGTGGTATGATAAGTACTGCTTCTAAATTGGCACACAAAGGTCCACTACATTTTGCTGAAAACTTGTTCTACATGTCTCCCATGCCTACAGCTCAAAGTCCATCAGCACAAGGGCATATGGAAGGCCATTGCCTGGGGGTCTCCAACCGGCGCAATACCCACTGCCACAAGAGGTGGCATGAATTCTGCTGCCTCAGCAGGAACATCGCAGAGATGCAGCTGGGGCTGGCCCTTCAAGTGGCCGGTTGGCGTGCCGGACCTTGACCCCGCTAATAACCCGCATTCTGGCTGTGACCCAGCCTGAGCTGGATAGACGCTCGATGGCCTACAGCAGCAAGTTGGGGGTGACTATTGGGCTGAGCTTGACTTTGTGCATGACTGACTACCTTAATTCCAGCCATCATCAACCCAGGAAGCTCAGAGATGTCTCATGTGTGATGCAATCTGTTGAAAGTTGATTGTGTGGGAATGGCAGGAGGTGCCGGGTGCATACAACTGTTTCCAAATCATGAATCATTGACATGACTAGTGCCAGCCCAAATGACCTTACCATGTCTGCAAATTCCATCTGGAGTATGATGTCTGAACTGACCCATTAAGACTCATGAATATAAGTCTGTGAACTGTCTATCACAGTACACTTATCATCCTTGTGTGTGCAGTGTGGCTCACAGACTATTGTGACTCATGTGATGGTGCGACAGTGGCTTGAGCTATGGCCAATTGAGCACTCAGGGTGCAATGAGTTAGCAAAGGTCACACTTGTCTCATGTGTTGTGTAGAACCAAATCTTACAGATGACAGCATCCCAGATTAACCTTTACTTGGATTCCTGCAGCATGGCATCACAGTAGTTGTTTTCCTGCCACAATCACTGCAGCTGCACGCATGCGCTGATGGTGTAGATGGTAATGAGTATAGTTATGCATTAGTTGACTTCAATTTGGACACTGTGTACATGGCAATATGTCTTTGTGATGGTCAGACAGTGTAAGGTTGATGCAACGGAGCAGTATGTGGGTATTGGGTGAAAGTGTTCACCCTTAAGGGTTTAGATGATTGTATGGGATCAGTGTGTATGAAATTCTGTTATGTTTCAAAAGTAATGTACTGTACATTGCAAGCAAGTCAGCCTATGTCACTCTGAGTAGCAGTGCTCACTGTGTGTGCATTGAGGAGAGGTGTACATATGCATCAGTGCACCGTTGAGTTGTGGCTAATGATTTGCATCAGGGAGTGAGCTCTTAAGACATTGATGTGCCCTGTGTGTCAGCAGTTGGCACAACATAGGGATGACAGACACCAGATGATGGCTTTGACCACACATTCCCTGTCCTTGTGGAGGCCTCTCTCATCTTCCCGGATATACTCATTCTGATGTAATAATGGAATTTTGCATTATTCCTGCCAGAGCTGGGCACAGAGAGGCAGGAGAAGTGTGTCAGGGGTATACCGATAAAAGAATAGTGATGACAAATAGGGTGCAGATCCCTGGATGACTATTGAAAATGTGCAGTCATTAAGGTTCAATCACTTCCTTGCATTGCTAAACCCTGGTGATAATGCACTTATGATATCTTTCCTTCTAATTCCACCTTTGTGCCACACAGAGGTCAGTGGACGTCCTAGGTGTAATCTCAAATGTGAGACCTCTTTACTTACAGCAACACATGCTGCCACTCATTTCTACAGACGTTTCTTACAGATGCTTGCTCCACTTTTGAAGAGTTTACTTGTTCTCATACGGTGTTGAAGAATTACACACTGTGGACGAAGCAGGGTAAACTGAATCGGAGGCTTGCAGGGGGTGGATTATGGAGCTGACATGCAGACTGACCAGTGAAAGGTCTGGAATTTGAGCAGTCACTTATTCATTTTTCAATTCTGCAAGGTTATTCACAGCAGGGTAAGGCAGGGTGGACAATGAGGAGGTTGCTTAGGTCATGTGTCATCGCTTTATTAGTGGCCTCTTCATTACACATCAGCATTCCTTTCTGCTTTTGTGCTTTCTGCTATATTTGTACATGGTAAGTACTGGGTTAGAGGCGTTAAGTGGATAAGCTGGATAGTCATTGTTTTTGTGGGACATGACAAACACACATGGAAACATGTTGTGCTGCTAAACAGAAATGAGTTAAAATGTCCACTGTTTGTGTCATGAAGTTAACAGATCAGGACAGCAATACTCTGCTGTGCTGAATGGCAGGCCTGTCAGTATGTAGTTTGGACTGCCATTGTATTGTACGGGCCTGTCATTGGCTGCTTATGGTATGATACGGCCTGTGATTGTATGGCATAGTACCTTTCAGCTACTTCCACTCTGTGACTCATCTCAAAACTCATTCTACTACTGTGATCTCCAAATTCACATTTTGTTTACTGTTCCTACGTCTGTTCCTCCTTGGATCAATCCAAGCCTCATTTCACTAGAATGATCTCCCTAATCCCTTTCTGGAGACTCTGCACTCCTCCATCTTTTCTATTGCGCATCCCAAACTCATATTCCTACTATGATCTCACAATGTACACTTTCCAGACATTTCCCTCTACTCTCCCGCCACTATCCTTTTCAATCCACTTCACATATGTACATATCCACTGCTCACATACACTGAGATTTCACTGGACTGTTCCACCACTGATCCTTTTTGGGTTACAGCGTGGCATAATAAGTGCACCAACATCTGTTCAGGGGGATTAAGCGCTCTATGACCACCCTGACGATGTTCCTCCGCTGACTGTGAGCTTAGTGCTGCCCTATGGGAAGTGGGAGCAAGCCACTTGTAAGCTGAATTTTGGACACATGCAGCTCAAGAGACTCATCTCAACTTTCCTCTTTTCAAAATTAGCAGGTGCATACATTCTGCGCAGGCCACTTCTATGACATGGTCCCGCCAGATCTCTTCATTTACTGCCTTCTTGACGCTGTCCCTGCCCCTCCTTCCTTACAGTAGCTATGTTGGGAAAATTTGGGCTAGTTTGGGCTACTTTTTGGTTGGCTGTGGGCCAGGGAATGCTGTAAAGATATGGCAACCCCAGGGCTATTAGCGTACTAGGTCTTGTCAGTGCTCAGCACTGGCAGTTCTACAAAGCAGGTGCCAAAGCGGGTCTCCATTTTTACCCTCACCCTGTGGGTGGAAAAAAATCTTAACTCTGCAGCAGTACCACCCTTCACTGCCTTTGAGGTAACTTCAAAGAGGCTCGTCATTGTTCTTTTACAGTCTCATCATTTCAGAACTGAAGTATTTCAATATTATATGTCACAAAGACAAAGGTATTGCTGTTGCCTATGTATCTTATGCAACTAGCAGCCATTGACAAAGATAATAGCCCAGCTTGCTGTAGGTAATCTTTGTTTTTGTATTCTATATCTGGATTCAATCACAGAAGCACCAAAATGTCAGTCAGGCGGCATACCATGCTAAGCACAGATTTTTTGCTTAGGCGTTTTAACCCATGCCCTTGACTGCATTAGCCACAGCCGTTTGAGTGATCCCCCTGTTTTTTCATCCCACTTAAAGCCCTGGGCAACACTGTCCTCGTCTGAGGACCATCTGCAGCAAAATGGGCATCTTTGCCACTGCTTTGCCCCTGCTATGATGGGACCGCTACGGCCAGCCCAGATGGCTGCATTGTGTCCGCAAATTTCCCCCCTCCCCTGCTGCTGAGGTTACAATGGCCCTTTGTGCATGGCATGGGTGTGTGATCTACCAATGGTTTCCTGTGTCCAGCAAGGTGTCCGAGGTTGACAGGTAAGTTGTTCCAGAGAGGGGATTGGGTGATGTTGGTGTAAGGCAGATGCATGCGGTATTGGGTACTAGACTTACCTCGGGTGGGGTCCGTGATGGAGTCGTATTTGGTAGTAGTGGAGTAGGTAGAGCGGTGACCGTACTTGTAGGGCAGGATCCATGACATGCAGGTACGTGGAGGGGTGCGTGACTGGAGTTGCTTCTTTCTGTGTTTTTCCTTCCACCATCTCTGACGGGCAGGTTTTACTGCTGCTTTTGGATGGCCAGATAGGCGCGTCGCAATGCGGTGGATAGTCGGAGCCCCTTTCACCCCGGCTGTGTGTCTCCCTCCATAGGCTCTCACTGACACCAGTGCAGTGGGATTTTCCTGTGGGATCTGGAAACAAAGTGGCGGATGGAAATTGGCCAATCTTTGCCCATTGTAATGTGGCAGTCGGCTTGACTGCTTCCGGCATAATGAAAACATGTTTTCCCACCTCCAATGGCACTTCGGAGGTGCTTACGACCACCATTGCAATCAGGCCCACAGTTTTTGTGGGATGTGGAGCGCAAGGCCTTGTGACAGAAGCAGAGTGCCTTAAAAGGTATATTTTCTGTATGGATAGCCTTCATTGGCTGCTCCCCCCACCTGGCTCACAGCTAGCAGCTAAAAAATGAAACAACATTTTAATACTCTTTTTATTTTTCAGCTTCTGGCTGAGCCAACATGTGTAGGGAGGGGCAGGGACGGCCATGGGAGGGAGGAGGAATGAAGTTTATGTGCACTTCTAAGTGCGCATTTCTGTTTGGTCCACCGTCTGAGGCCAGCCAAACAGGCATGCACAGTTAGGTTTCTCCTACCCAGCTGTATTGCACAGCCGTGTTGGAGAAACAGCACAGACTCCATGTGCCTGAGCGAGGGTAAAGCCATCCCACTCATGCCAAAATCCAGGCTGCTCTCATGCTATTGGTAATAGCATGAGACCAGCTCATGGATTGCACAGGGAGTCTCTGATGCTGTCCCAGTGTCTCTTTGGACCAGCAAGCAGAGCAACACCGAGGCGGTAGTGGCCAGCACTTCAGGTAAGTCTTACTTTTTTTTATTATTACCCCCTCCCCGCGCTTCACCTCCCATGCTCCCCCAACCCGCCTCACCTTTTTTTGTTTGCGTCTAAGAAAGAACATAAGAAGTGTAGATAAGTTTGCATATTTTTAAATGTTCAGCAACAAGGGTGCTACCACATTTTGGTTGATTTGAAGTTTGTGTGTGAAGACGAGAAAGAGAGAAACACATAAAGGGTATTGCAATGGTCCAATTTACTTACGACCCGAGTGACTTGATCAACTGTTGTCTAAACTCAGTGAGAATGAACAGAAGTTTTTTTTCAGTAGCTTTATATTCAGAAAGCAAGGTGAAACGAATTTCTGAATATGCACAATGAAGGAGAGAAGGATTTAAAAAGGATTTCCAGATTACAGACCTTGGCAGCTGGTTCCAGGAATGACCCCAGGGAGTGAGGCCACCAAGATGATGACCAGGATGAAGCAGTTCCAAACACCAGGACCTCAGTTTCATCTGATTCCAGTCGAAGTGAATCATTGTTCATTCAGTCGGCCAAGGACACCATACAAGATTTAAAGCGGCCTTCAAAATTGGATCCATCTTTTAGGTGAAAAATCAGCAGTGTATTGTCAGCATAGGCATATAATTGGAATCCAAAAGATGCAATGAGGTCTACTAATAGAGTCACATAGAGATTGAATTAAGTTGAGCTGAGAGCAGACCCCTGAGGCAATATGTATGTGTGATCTTTAAATATTAAATGGTGTAGCCCATATAGGACTCCTTGTGTTTGAGAGTCTAAGATTGATCTTAACATTTCAGACCAAGTGCAGTCTCTCTAGCAAGATGTTATGAGAGCCCATGTTGAGCGCTGCTGATAAATCCAACAAAATGATGGCCACAGAGCCCCTACCATCTCATATCATGCAGATACCCTTGCATGCAGCTATCAACTCGGGCTCTGTACTCATTGTAGGAAGAAGACCCTTACAGGTGACAAAGAGCTTTACAATTATAATGAAGTGAAGTTATTATACAGATGAAAAGTGATATACATAAAAATACATACATAAAAATTGGTGTAGGTACATAAGCTAGTGGAAGAGAGAGAGATACAGGATTCCATAACCATTTATAAATACTGGCATGGGCAGGGTCCAATGGGTGTCAAGATCATGTCAAGTGGTTGGGAGAGAAAAGACAGATTGAATCTCAATGATGTGGATGAAGGCATGGGGAAATAGAATGTCAGACAGGCAGGTAGGAATTGAAATTGAGGGAAGGGAGGTGGGACCTCAGTGACAGAGGAATCTATTGGCTAGTAAAAGATTTACTTATTTTTTTAACATAGAAGAGGAAGGGAGTTCCAGATTGTAGGTGCAATTCTGGAAAAGGATCTAGTGTAGTTTTCTTTTTGTTGAATATATGTTGCTACTTAAGAAGAAGGGAGCTTGTACGTCTAGAAAGTCTTTTTCCACCAGATAGGGTCAGTTTCTGGGACAGGTAAGAGGGGGTGTTGTGGTGCAGCGCTTTGTGGGTCATAGAGGCAATTTTGAGAGGGATCCTTGCCTCAAAGGGTAGCCATTTCAACAATTGAAGGACAGGGTAATGTGATCTTTTTTTTGAGCCTATGATGAGCCTTGCTGCCGTGTTCAAGGTAGCTTTCAACGGTGCAAGTTTGCGTGTTGAAAGGCCCACAAGGGTAGCACTACCATAGTCTAGTTTAGATGTTACAAGACCTTAAACTGCTGTTTTGAGATCTGCCATGGGAAGGAAATGTTTTAGTTTCCTTGAAGCATGGAGTTGATGGTAAGCTCCTCTGGTGGCGGCACTGAAATGCTTTAGCATTGAGAGGTCATTGTCCATGATTATTGCTATTGATTTAGCTGAATCAATGAAGTGTGTAGCGCATTTTAAGTCAGGAAAGTGCGGGAGCCAGTCGTTGATCCTGGGAGCACTTGGAAGGAATTTCATTTTAAGGGCGCTAAGTTTGAGGTGGTTGCAAGTCAGCCAGTGTTGCATTTTAGGCAAGGTGTTGTTAAGGATTCTGATGTCTTCGGGAGAGGTGATTTTCATGTAGAGTATTGTCTGCATACATATGTTAGGAGATGTCAGAGATTTCAGAATTTCGGTCAAAGGCTCCACGTATAGGTTAAATAGTGTTAGGGAGAGAGTGGCACCTTAGGGGATGGCTATCATAACTGGTGATTGACTGGACAGAGAGTGGTTTAATATAAATTGCTCAGATCTATACATAAAGGAATGAGGAGAACCATTTTAGCAGAGGGCTGAAGAGACCCATCCTAAGTTCTAAAAGGTTCAGGGGTGTTTCATGATTGACAGTGTCAAAACCCGCTGACAGATTTAGAAGTATTAGTAACCAAGATTTGTTTTGAACAAGAAAGTGGAGAGCACCATCAAGAATGTGGACCAGGGCGAACAATGATCTTGGCTCTAGTACTGACCAAAATCAACTAATCTAATGCATTATATGTCAATATGCAGGATCAGCATCTCAATAAAATTCAGGTACTTCAAAATGCGGCAGCTGGAGCTCTCATCAGGATAGTTAAATACAAATCTGATGCCCCTGACATCAAACAGTTTCACTGGGTTCCAGTCAGACAAAGGACTCAATTAAAATCCCTGTGCATTGCCTAAAAGCTTCGGGTATTTGCACTTTATACTTTCATATAACAAAACATACCATAACATTAGTGCACTTAGAGTTATTGAGGGAAGCACCAGGAGGGCCAGTGATAATAGTCTGAATCTTACCTGCAGGTGTCACAGGGGCATGGTTATAAGTGGTGAGGAGGAAGAGAATATCATTATTCAATAGTTGTCTGACTAACCTATTTGGCTAGGAGTAGTGGTCAAGATTCAGAATGTAGCTCCAGCAGGGTTGTGGATCACAGGTATTGGCAGGGCTGACATCGGTGTGGTATTTGGGGGTTGGGGTGTTGTTAGTCTGGAGGTGTGTCGATTGTGAGGACAGGGTGTGTTCCAGGTTGGTGATGATATGCATAAGATTACGGATGTCAGCCCTAATCAACAGTAGTTGCTCTTTTATGGAATCAAGCATAGACTGAGAGTATTGGCTCATAGTGGGCTCCTAATTGGGGGAGAGTCTAAATTAGGACAATTGGTTGAGTCCAAGCAGTAGGGAGGGCACTCGTAGGTGGGATTCCCTAAAGGAGTCTTAGTAGTGGCTGGATGATAGGGAGTAGAGTATATACTGTACTGGTTGATAGGAGAATTGGTGCAAGATTCATTAGAGGAGTAGGAGGGAGTGTTGGTGGAGTGTTGATGTTAAAAAGGCATAATCAGGGGAATTAGGAGTAAGTTGAGGATGTAGCATGGAGAGGAGTCAATGGGGATCTGTGAGGGGACTGGCGGGGCAATTGTCAAGTCTAATGTATTCTTAATGTAGGAGAAAAGGTTGACAAAAAGTTCGAGGGGGCTTGCATGATTATGGTACCTATGTTGTGGATGGAGACAGTGGATTCTGCATTGTACAGTGGTGAGGGTGCAATAGTGACTTTCTGGCCATGTGGGATTTACTTGTTGGAGGTGGTATTGAGTAGCTAAGATAACACTCCCTCAATTGAGCATGCTGATTGGTAGTGAAGATGAGGTGATTCAATAAAGTGCTCTTATTGTGGCAGAAGTAGGGGTCAGTGCTGAGAGTGTCTTTATTGAAGGTGAAAATTTTATGTTTGAGATTTTTGATCGTGTTTTTGGATAGGTTAGGAGGGTTGTTTATGCTAAATGAGTTATTTCCTGCATGGGACAGTAGGGAGTTCATCTTATTATCTTGGTATGATTCCATGCTGGGTGATGGAGTCAGGGAGAGCAAAAAGGAGCAGTATGGGCACCTCTTCCAAGATGGCTGCCCTGCAGGAAGCAGGAGTGATGGCTACTACAAGAGAAACTATGATGTCCATTTTCTGTTTTAATTACCAAAAAGGTGTAGGCAATACTTTGTCAGCGTACTTGTTTTTTATACCAAGAGGTTTCTTTGGGTGGTGAGGTAAAAATCAGGAGTGAAAACCAAGGAGCCATCTGGAAAGGAAGAGAAACAGGTAATAGAGTAAGCAATATGGGCCAAAATGTTGTCAAGATGGAGTAAAAAATAGACTGGGGTGGGAATTTCGGCTGATTTGTCGGTAAGTCAGGCGAGCCGAGGGAAAAAAGTAAATCCCAAGAGATATTAGTAAGGAGCTCACAATGTAGGAGCCTTGCGAGAGAGATTGATGAGGAATATAACTTAGCTGCCTACCGCTGCAGTGCAGAATAGTCCTGCAGCCACGTATAAGTGCTCCATAAGCCGCCTGCCTTGCAGTACACACTAGGTGGCTGAGAAGAGGCAGCAACATGATCCAGGTATCCGGCAGGGGCTGTGCGGGGTAAAACAGCCAGTAATGTTTCCGGCAGGCTTGAGGAGCAGCGGATCTTAAGCCGGGGGCCGAGCCAACCCGACCAGGGTGCGAGAGCACCGCTGTAACATTAACCTCAATATGCTGAGAAAGTTGATCGTTAACCGAACTTTCCAGAATTTTAGTCATAACTGAATGGAGGGAAAAGGGCAGTAGTTGATATGAAAGGGTGGGTCCAAGGCAGACTTATTCAGGAGCGCAATTACCAATTAGGCCTTACAAAACGATGGGACAGACCAAGTTTTAATCAATTGATTACAAATGGAGGTTACCAATGGAGTGAGTGAGTATGCAATAATTTCAAAATCTTGGATGGTACCGGATTGAGAGGGGAGCTGGACTTAATGGACAAAAGTTTAGCACAAATTATCTCCTGCATCATTGAGTCAAAAGCAGGCCAGGTCCTTAAAGGGGTGCAAATAATGTCAGGCATAGGAAGACAAAGGTAGAAATGACGTCAGAAGCAGAGAGACCTTATTTTGAAAAAAGTATGTCAGTTGCACATAGACTTTTGAGTGGGTTGGATATTTGGAATGTAGGCATCCCCATTTGCCTTAGAACTATAGATGCAAAGGGGCTGATTACGACATCTGTTGGAAAGACTCCGACTGCTAGTCGGAGGCTTTCCAACCGAAGTCGGAGACTTTTCGACCGTGGTTGTTGGCTTTCCGACCGACTCATCGGTTTGTGGTCCGACCTCCCAATTACAATGCCAGCAGTCGGAACGTAAACTGACTGGTCATACCGACTCAGTGCCGACCGGCTCTCGGAGTCTTCCAGCTGGTCTGAACCGCACCACAATCTCCTATGGGTGACATTTCCACCATCAGTATTATGATGTTGGTTTCCCACAGCCTTTCCATGCCGGCCATTCTGACATGGAAAGGCTGACAGACAGTGACTTTGGGGGCCCTCCTAGGGTCACCCTTGCCTCGGCAGTCTACAGTTGGTGGTCGAGGGGGTACGTGTAAATCCCTGCACTGTGTGGCAAGCACCATGGGGTGCCTGCTACAGGGTGCAGGGTTTTACCCACACACCCATGTGTCTATAGGAGCCAGTATTACAGCCAGTTTATACAAGATCCCATTGAGAACAGTGGGAATCCGACCAAACAGTGTTAGGTTGCATTGTAATCAGGCAGCCTGAACCGTCGACCTCATGTTGGTTGGTCCTGAGTCATAGACGGTGTCGGTCGGAGGCAACTGCGACTAACATCATAATAAGCCCCAAATAGTTCTTTCGTAGGATTTTGTGATAAAAGGGTGAAATTCTGGTTAAAACTTGTGCACACTGTGACTAATAACACTTAAAATATTTTTAGTTGATTTTTTAGGCAAGTTTATCAGAATGATTTAATGTGAGCCTTCAAGCCCTTTAGAATCAAATGCTCTGAGTACCAAGGAGCAGCGGGAATGCCAAAATCAGAAATTTACTGTTTTCTTAGGTATTGTTCCATCAAGAAGATCAGTAAACAAGTTGTTGAGAAGTAGTCATTGTAGCATTTAATTTCTTTATGCCCATTTTAGACCAAGGACAATGCTCCTTCTTAGATCTAATTAGCAAACCATTTGTAAGATTTAGACAGTGACAGGTATTATTAAGGTATCTTCTACCATAGACCTGATCCAGAGAGTGCCCTGCCGAGTGAGTGAGCCCATGATCACATTGAGCTACATGAAAATGACAACAAATACTTAGAAGTTCAATTGCATTAGTGTCAAAGGTGTAGTCAATATGAATGTTAAAATCTCCAAGAATAAACATATTGCTGGTGTCCACAAAGTTAAAAGAAATAGCCTATTTGCATGAGAATACAGTTTAATTTTCTTTAGGATGCCCTGTGGTCTGTAAACCTATATAAATCTTTCTGAGTGCTTAGAGGATGTATCAAGAGTAACACACGTCTATCTCAGCCACAGAAAGTGGCATAGTGCTCTAGGTAGCTACTGAAAGTTCCTCTTTTTTGAGGATTCAATGGGGGTGAGTTACGGCTCAAATTGCATACTCCAGTGGCTAAGTCCACACCTGTGTCCTCTTTCAGCCTGGTTTCAATTTTTGAAAAAAAAGTACATTTTACAGCCCTCAAGTTGACTATGGGCCTGATTTAAATCTCAGCAGATGGGTTACTCTGTCACAACTATGGCGGATATCCCATCTGACAATATATAAATCCAATTCTATTTTTTGGCAGAAGGGATATCCGTCACCATTGTGACGGAGTAGCCAATCATCTAAGATGTAAATCAGGCCCTATATATTTCAAGCACATGCCTTCAGAGAAGACTGCACATTAGCTAGGGCATGGACTATGTTGTCCTGGCCATTAGTGAGGATGTGAACCTTGCCTTTTTGTCTGCCCAGATTAAGGAGAGTATAAGGTTGAATAAAATCTGCAGCATTAGTCTAAAAAAAGAAGAGTGAGAAGGGGCGTGAGGATATAGGTTTATTATATGATATGGCTTTGCAGCCTTACTATGTAATACACTTGCAAAAACTGTCTTAGGTCCAGTCAGGCTCATTTTTAAAACCTTAAGCTCAACCCTGGTATGACTTCAAGCAGCAAGGCTTAAACCAAGGGTACTCAAAAACATTGGCCCACGGGCCACCAAGTCGGTCTGTAGTGTGACCGAGGGCTGCACTGATGCCAGCAGGGTGGCGGTAGGGGTCTGGGATTGTGTAAAGAGGTCTAAAAACATGTTAAATAAATGGGCAAGCGTTTATTTGCAGGTTAATAAATGCTTACCCGTTTATTTACCATTTTTTCCTAAATATTAGTGCTCAGCAACTGAACAGCAGCTCATGCTGCTGTTCACTGGGGGCCACATGTAAAGGGCAAGAGGGCCACATGCGGCCCCCGGGCCATACTTTGAGTATCACTGGCTTAAACAAAAGAACTAGTTTAAAGCATTTACTAGTACCAAACAACAAAATAAGTAGGCCACAGAACAATAAAGTAACCTGACAACAAATTATAAAAAAAGATTATACTTTTATGAATTTTTAGATTCCAGGATGAAAATCCACCAAGGAGTTCGAGAGATACAGATTTTTGAAGAAAACATATTTTTAATTCAACCGCAAACAAGCACTGATAACCATAAAGTTCCTAAGAGCTGAGTTTGGCTACTCCGGCCAGACTTGGGCAGCCAAATCTACCAGGGAGAAGGTCTGGGGGCCAATAAGGAATTTGTGGACAGTTACCTGGCCACTAAAGAGTTATCCAGTCCAGCTCCAAACTTCACAGCATGACTGCCATAGACTTCAATGGAGTGGTCCTGATGCTAAAGATGTGGGAGATTGGGAGATGCTCAAGGATGCTCTGGATGCTGTGCAGTCAGCGGGGGTGCTTTTCCAGTTATTCCTTGGTCCACGAGTCAGGTGGGGTGACTTTAGCCACAGAGGTCGGGGATCCATCTAAGTCCTCTTTTAGATAATGGAAGTCTAGCTGCGGCTGGACTACCGATCTCCATACACAGCTTTTGGCTATCGAAGATCGGTTCTTCTAAAGTGGCTACTGACTTGCTAAGGTGGGCTTCTCCAGCTTTGAGGACCCTGTTGCTGGTTCCAGTGGTCAGCCAATTGACCCTTGGAGTCACTACTTTGTTCTGGGGCACAACTTGTCTCTGAGCCAGAAACTACAGGCACAGTCCCCTCTGCGCTATCCCAAGGTGCAGCAGGTTCAGTCCAGCAGATGCTGCAGCCTCTCTTTGCTCAGTTCACGGGTCAGCAGGGCAATCCTTCTTCTGATGTGATCTGAGGTCCAGGGTACCGTATTTATTCCCAGAAAGTGCCCTGGGGGAATGGTGTAGTCACTAGCCAATGGGCAACCAGGTCTCCTTGCTCTTTGTGACTACTTTCCGGCTATGTGTGGCATCTGGCAATCCCAGAGCTTCCTCTTCTACCCACTCTCAAGATGTCGGGACCCTTCCTCAGTTGTGAGGAGCTTGGTAGCCCACCCTAGAGGTGTGGCTACCTGTGAGCTGCACGCCCACCACAAAATCAGTTTGGGCACTGGCCTCCCCTCTCTGACCGTGTCACCAGTCTGACTACCTGATCAAAAGGCAGCCCCTCAGGAGTGTGATCACCATTTGCCCACCAAAGGTGGCTTCACCTTTGAAGCGCGCCTTTTGGGCTAACACCCTGAATGGCTTCCTCCAAAGGGGAGGTGACACTTTGCCCTGGAGCAGGCAGCTATTGCAATGTTCCTAAACCTGGGAATCATTCACACAATTCCCAGGAGTTCAGAAAGCTGTATAGTGGCCAGTGACCATGTGAGGCCATTGGGCAACCTGGGTCACAGAGTAGAAACTTTCTAAAGTTGCATTTCTTTAATAGTGATTAGTAAATTGGACTTGGGCATCAAGCTGGGTTTAATGCCATGATTAGTTTGATACCTTACAGTACCTGTCTGAGTAGTCCCATTCAGGAGTTACCTGGGCTGAGGGGTCAGCCAGTAACCCTGTGTTAACCAATGGGGCTACTAACTCTTCCACAGCAAAATAACAATTCACGAGTGTTGCTGTTATAAAAAAAATACCTTTCCTACTTAATAATACACACATCGCTGCCTTAGGGCTCGATAGGCCTTCCTTAGGGTGGACTTATATATCTTGTTATGGGAAGTGGGGGCTTTACCATTAGTTTGAACGGCAATGTCGAACTAGCACTGTGACTGCTGCCCTCCCAGTCTGCAGTGGCAGGCTGGGAGACATTTTTTACCTTGTCACAGACAGGGTGGCACAATTAGTAATGCAGCCCTGGGAGGACATTCTGACCTACACGCCCTGGCTAGCCTGTGTACCATATACTAGGGACTTCTAAGTCAGTCCTTGTCAATTAGGGTAGCCAATTCGACATACACTTTATAATGAGTTAGAACACCGGCACTTAGGTCTGATTAGCAGGCCTCAGTACACTCTCAGAATCGATAAACCAGCAGCACTTGTTCAACAATATGGGGGGGTGAACATGCAAAACAAGGTTTTCCCTTACAAGGGGGAACAAACATAGCAAGAGAGAATCACAAAGACAGTTACAAGACATGGCTTACCACTTGGGTCAGACAGACATAATTCTGTGTCCTGGAGGGAGTACAGACAGGCACAGACAGACTTGCTTTGGAGCATTCCGTGCACGCCAGTGGTACGCCCGCTGCACATGTCTGCTACATAGAAGCGTGGCAACCATCATTAAATAGGGCAGACGTTCTGCCAACATTTTGTGTTCAACAGCAAGAAGGTGCACAATAAAGATAGCCTCTTTGGGGGGGAACAATAAATCAAGCACAATTGGTGGAAATGAGAACGGCTCTTTCCTCAGAGAGCTTGGCAAAGAATGCAGAGTCTAATTCAATACATAGAACAGTTTTTGGAATACAACTGGGTAAAATACATGAACATTAAGCTCCCTCCATACAAAATGCAATGCGCAGAAGTTAAAAACAAAGTAATGTCAAATGTCTTGAATCCCCTCAAACATATACTATCATGCCCCAAAACAAGAATTACAAGCAGAGTAAAAAATAAAAAAGTAACTTACAAATTGACACGTACGGAATACAAGCCGTACGACCGAGCCGTAGGGAAAATAGTGATCCAGCCGGAAAACCGACGCGATTTTAACCAACCGACACGAACGCGGAATGAACCTGACCGACCCGTACAGGCGATGTCCGATCCGCGCAGGACGATGCAATGCATATAAAACCAGACTGACTCGCACGGAGACCAAGCCGCACGACCGACACGCACAGACAACCGGGCCCACAAGCAATAGAGACCGTTGCGTATGAAACACAGAAGATAGGGAGCGTGAACGAGGCGAAGAAGCCCACACGAGACAACAGCAGCGTCCGTTTCCGTCACATGAACGTCTCCTTCATGCCTACAAAACCCAAAGGAAAAAAGACAAAAAAAGGACCAAACAAGCAATGACAAAGCCCATAAATATTTGTTTTTTAAAAAGGGACAAAGACACACCCACAACTCCAAATATATAAAGGACTACAATCACTACCATCATCCCTTGCAAACAGGAGACACAGCCAGCAGCAAACACCATTACACAGCAACCACAGACACACTCACAACTCACCCATCACACAACCCACACACCATCAGCACCTCATCCAAAAGCACACACACATACAGCCAGCAAAACCAACACCAACCCACCCTCACTTGCACCCTCACACACACATCCCTCATCACCACCACCCATCACCATGCCCCCAAAGAAGAATCCAAAGATCACAGATAGTGAGTTAGAAGTGCTGGTAGACAAGATCATCAGAGTAGAGCCACATTTGTTTGGTACATTGGTCCAAAGGACCCCCATGTCACAGAAAACAAAGATGTGGGCGAGGATTGTGGACAAGGTGAACGCTCAAGCACCAGCAAGGCGCACAAAGGACGATATCCAGAACAGGTGGTATGACGTGCGCAGGAGGGTCAAAAAACTCATCGAAAAGATCACGCCCTGAGTCAGTGCACTGGCGGTGGCCCTCCTGCCAAACCAGTCTAATTCAGGACCTGGGAGGAGAAGGTGCGGGACATCCTACCCACAGAGAGCATCCATGGGCTAACAGATATACCAGAGCCAGGTGAGTACACAAACAACATACCCAAGATTGTGTGGCAAGGGGACAGTGAAACCATGCACCGCAAGCAAAGCTACAGTAACCAATAGATAATCATCCCAAGATGTGTATGCCAGTCAGACAAACACAATACCTGCCATCTCATAGTGACTTGGAACTTGTCATAACATGCACCAACCTACAAACAAATAGAGCAAGCCAGTGGTACAAAGCTAAATAGACACTGCCAGACAGTTTGCCAGCACAAACACACTACCTCACAGTGCAGCTGACTGACAGGAAGGAATAGTGGGGATGCAGGTGAAGTGAGTGTATCCAAAAGCATGATGGGGCCTGTAGTCACAGATAATGCTCCCCCTCCTGCTTAGCCCATCAAGACCTTTCTGAAACATGCCCACATCACAGGGAGTGGAAAATGACTGACAAGGGGTCCTGCTGTGGGGAGCACAAGGCCCTGACATGGGTTGTGTGCAAATCAGAAGTAGGACACCGCTGACTGACATCCTGAAAGACAACTTGCACGCCCTACAATTGAAGCACATTTCATGATGGGAAGGAGGACTGACAGCCATGACCATACTTACCAGCATGTGGAGACACACCCCCCCTCAACACAAACTCCACACAACTCACCGGGTAGAATTCATTGACCCACACCTCAGTGAAATATCAGCAAAAGAGACCCCGTACTGGGTGCTGCTGTGTGAAGCACAGGGGCTCTCTTTGGACTTGTAGCCAAATAAACACCAGGATTTCACAATCGGCCATCTTGCCATTGCTGCAACCCCCTCTCACTGGGAAGCAGACGCAAGAGGGAGGAAGTATGGGCATGCTGGGAAGGGGGGTGTAGCCAAGAGTATGATGGGAGTCGCAGTCACAGACAATCTACACCCACCCACATGGCCCAGCAAGCATACACTGAACCATGCTCGCCTCACAGGGAGTGGGAAGGGACTGACAAGATGTCTGACACTGGGCTCTGTTGTGGGGAGACAAGCCCTGCTGGGAAATGGGTTACAACAAACACCAGGACTTCACAGTCAGCCATCTTGCCATTGCTGTCACCCCCCCTCACAGGGAAGCAGAGTCAAGAGGGAGGAAGTATGGGCATGCTGGGAAGGGGGGTGTAGCCAAGAGTATGATGGGAGTCGCAGTCACAGACAATCTACACCCACCCACATGGCCCAGCAAGCATACACTGAACCATGCTCGCCTCACAGGGAGTGGGAAGGGACTGACAAGATGTCTGACACTGGGCTCTGTTGTGGGGAGCACAAGGCCCTGCTGGGAAATGGGCTACAACAAACACCAGGACTTCACAGTCAGCCATCTTGCCATTGCTGTCACCCCCCTCACAGGGAAGCATAGTCAAGAGGGAGGAAGTATGGGCATGCTGGGAAGGGGGTGTAGCCAAGAGTATGATGGGAGTCGCAGTCACAGACAATCTACACCCACCCACTGGCCCAGCAAGCTCGCACTGAACCAAGCTCACCTCACAGGGAGTGGGAATGGACTGATGGGATGTCTGACACTGGGCTATGTTGTGGGGAGCACAAGGCCATGCTGGGAACTGGGCAACAACAATATCAAACTCTGTCCGTGACAAGCTGGGAAAAAGCAGTGTACAGGCAGGCATCTGTTCGTAAAGTAGAAAATGTCATGGTTGTGAACCATCGATGCATGTAGAAACACAACTCACATTGTGTGTCTCTTCCAAACACAGGTGGTGCTGGGCAGCCAGCACCAAATGAAGAGGATTCCCTGGCCCAGACTCTGGCGGACACTGAGCTCTCTGGTTTGACTCTGTCTCTGTCCTCTTTGGACAACGATGACCAACCTGGCCCCTCCGGTGTGAGTCATCATTCAGCACCAGCAGCATCAACATCTGCACCCCCTGTACCCACGTCTCCAGCATCCAGAAACCGACAGGGCACCCCTGCCAACACAGACAGACCAAGGCCACTGAACACCCACAGCACAGGGACACAGGACCCCCCCGGAAGCTACAGCAAACACCACCAGCAACACCACCCAAGGGGTCCCAGTGTCACCTGTGCGTCCCGCCACTGGTCCTGCCCGTGTGGATAGGGGTGCTGGGAGGCAGAGGGCGCGCCTTGCAGAGGGGTCTGGACTGCATGATGACTCCCACCTGGCACGCATCATAGATGCGTACCAGGATAGCACCGGAGGATTTGGCCAGGTAGTGGGTATCCTCAAGGATCCTCAAGGACATGCAAGTGAGATGCCCTTACTGCGGTGCATCGGGACATACTCCAATGCCTCCGCCAGATCAACACAAACTTGTCCACACCTCCCTGTGTGGCCACAACATCTGTTGCAACACCATCTGCCAGCACCACAGGGAGGGAGGAGGACTCTGGCGGAGAGTCCCCTGCACCGCAGAGGTTTGCACCTGAGGATCCCCCTCCCAGGAAGAAGAGGAGTCGTCCGAAGAACGACATGTGAGAGGCAGATGTCCCAGCACATCCCCAGGGCCTCTAAACCTGTTCTGGACAATGTTCTTTGTGCGCAACCCGTTCACCTTGTCCAATCGCACACAACTCGCCCACATGACATGGAGGGTTCATGTTGGGCCAATGTAGCAGATGACTGTGGACTTTACTCTGGACATTTCATCTACCAGCACATCCAACTCTAATGTGAACTTTGGATTCCAAAACCAATGTACAGCACCCACCATCTGGTGTACTTTCCTCACACATGTTTGAAAATAAACTCATCAGTACACCATACTTGCCTCTGTTGTGATTCCAACTTGTCATCTGTCATGGAGATGTCGATCTGCTACACAACACAGTGCATGCCAAATACTGCAAAAATGTGACCAACGTAACGTGAGTCATGGTGATGTGACACATGTGAGGGAGACACACCACTATGGCACCACAACACATACTCACCATAGTCATGTTACTCATCCCACACAATGATGTTGACCTGAAACACATTGGCATGCACAGACACAACACCAACCCCAGTCAGTGGTAACAAGTCCACAGGTGAGGTAAGCAGATGTCAGTCAGATGTGGGAAGACACAGGTTCATTACACACCAGCAACATGTTTATTCCACAATAGTTGCAAGGTAATTCTACGTAACAGTGGACACACGCTCACAAAGTGTTGGAGAATTGAAGTCCAGGGATGTGTGGTACATCAGTTGATGGGAATTGACAACTTCCACACTGGTGTTGGATTCTGGGTGTTGGGGGTCAGTGTTGACCAAACAACAGGCAAAGTACCCTGGGAAGGACAGACACAAGACACAGTCAAAAGCACAGCAGGAGAGAAATGCAATACACATGCACAAAACATGTCGCAAGACACCTACACAAAAACAAGTTAGCAGTACTAACATTATTGTGGAGTACACACCACCTAAATGGACACATCACTGCACGCATCCAGTCAAGTGGCACACAGACACACTCAGACAGCAAAAGAGCAGCCACAACACATTCCAGGCTACCTCCATACATTGACATAACAACCCTGTAAACTCACATTCAGGTGAAGAAGTTGTTGATGAGCTGGGACGTCACCCTCATCCTCATCATCACTGGCATCTAGGCCCAGGCCGGGATCCTCCACAGGTGCCGGAGGTTGGTGATCGTCATCGTCATCCTGGATGAGAGGCACCTCCTTCCGCACTGCCATTTTGTGTAGCATGCAGCATACAAGGATTATTTTGCACACGTTTGCAGGCTCATATGGGAGGGCCCCTCCGGTCTTGTCCAGGCAGTGAAAGCGGCTTTTCACGAAGCCCAATGTCCGCTCAATCACCCTCCTGCTCCGACCATGTGCCTCATTGTAGCACATCTCGGTTGGTGTCACAGGGTTCTGGAGGGGTGTCAGCAACCACGGCATGTTGGGGTATCTGGAGTCACCTACACACACAAAAATGAACAAGTAGATGAGTTTTGTAGGAGTGTGGAATACATCATTGACAAACACACACAATGAGAAACCGTCAGTACACACCGACAAGCCATGCATGCTGAGCTGGCATCTGTGACATCAGCGTTGCAATGCGACTGTTCCTCATTATGTAGGCATCGTGCGCCGAACCAGGGAACCATGCACACACATGTGTGATAGACATGTCAGCAAGACATACCACCAGAGCATTGATGGAGTGGTAGTGCTTCCTGTTCCGGTATGCCTGCTCATGTGCCTGTGGTGGTATCAGGGCCACATGTGTCCCATCAATAGATCTGATGACGTTCGGCATCCTCCCCAGTGTATAAAAGGCATCCTTTATTTCCGGGAGTTCAGCTGGGCTAGGGAACTTGATGTACAGGTCTAGGAAATGCAACATCCCCTCCAAGATATCGTGTAGCACCCGACTAAACATTGTTTGCGACATACCACCAGCAGTAGCCACAGTGTACTGGAAGGTACCAGTAGAAAAGAAGTGCAGGGCTGCCATCACCTTCACTTTGGACACATGGCACAGGTTCTGCCTCTGCAGCACAGATATAAGGCTGGCTGGCCCCCAGGGAGTTCACTTGCATGCACTACATGCTACTGGACCACATCCCTGATACCACTGCTGCTGTCTCTGCATCCTCTGGCTCCTGCTATGGCACGTACTCTGGAGAGGGCCCCAGCCTTCACTGAGGAGGAGAACCAGGCCCTGCTGGACGGGCTTCTTCCACAGTACAGCAAGCTGTATGGGAAACCAGGGGAGCAGGTGAGTGTGCAGTCCACTGCCTTCCTAATTATGCATGTTGTCTGACTAGCAGTACTAGCAGTGTGTACACCAGTAGCAATCATTCTCACTGACTACTTTCATCCCCCAAAGTGTGTAGGTACATGTAATGAACAGGTGTCCTGCTGCTAAAGTGCATTAGTGCAAGCGTAAACTATCCAGGCATTGTTAACATGTCAGACATGCAGGTGATTTGTCCTTCCCCATGGTTGCATTACCTGTATAACTCATTTCCCTTGGTGATGATGACATGTATATCCAAATGTGTGCACCACAAATCTGGGGCATGTGTGTTAATGTTCTTTTAACTTTGTCATCCTCACAGGTTGATGCCCACCAGAAGCAGGAGATATGGCTGACCATCGCCTGGGCTGTTCGTTCGGTGGGGGTCTACAAGCGCCGGATCTGCAACTGCCAGAAGAGGTGGCAGGACCTTCGGGGCTGGACCCGGAGAATAGCTAGAGTCCAGCTGAAGCTGTCACCTCCACGCAGGAGGGGAGGACACCGGACCCTGACCCCCCACATGCTCCGGATACTGGCGGTGGTCTTCCTCGACCTAGATAGGCAGCTGAAGGCCAGACAGCAGCAGGAAGGGGGTAAGTCCATGCCTAATCTGTGTACTATGTATGACATGCTAATTGCAGTCTTTTGGCCTGGTCACACTTCCACATTACATAGGTCTTGTAGTCCAATACTCAGGTCCCTCAATTGTGTGATGCACCCTCCTCATCTGTTCCACAGGTGTGGCCCCTACAGTCTGTTGCTTGTGTCACTAGGGCACTGTGTCCCTGCAGTCAGCTATGCTTCAGCTACCGGACAGCATCTGTTCCCGTGACTCTGTTGTGTGTTTCATGTGTGGGTCAATTGTTTGCCCAATGCCTGAGATCTGACATGTGATCTGTGTGTGCCCTTGAGATGTGTTGCAATTGCTGGTCTGACTCGCCACATGTGGCTGGGGTATTCCAAACAAACCCGTGCAATAGGGGACTCCAATTTTGGGGCCTCTGGAGTATTTATATCAAGTATGTCACACTTGCTTAGCCACTTGACTACTGTCCAGGGCCAAACACTGTTTCATGTAGACCAGGCCAGTCATGCCTCCTCAAGGGCACTTAAAAACACTCTGTAATCCCACTCCTGTGTATGAAATTACAGGTTGTGCTTAGTGACATGTGCCCTCAGGTTCTGCCTCTGTGTCATTAGGGTGTGGCTCGTTGTTACGTACAACTGGGGTGTCCATGATTCAGAGGGTCAGCAGGACATCTGAGATGTGACTGTGAGAGACAAGACCTGTGTGACATATAGGTGTGTGATCATTTGACAGCGCACAATAGTGTATGCAACTGTGTCCTTCGTGCAGCTGGGTTACATGCATGGCAGACTGTGATGTGTTAATGTACATGGAGTTGGGTTTGCAGAGACTCATATGTCTGATTTGCATGATGTGGGTTCTTCTGGGTCCTGTATAAGTTGTTTGCAGGGGATGGGCAAGTGCGCCGGTCATCTGCAGAGTTAGCTTTACCCCTGAGCTAGGATTGTGAGTCAGTGCATATTGTTGTTGTCTGGATGCCCTGCCCCTGTGACAGGAGACAGTGTTGACTGACTTTCCAGGCATGCCAGTGCCATGGCATTTAACTTGCTATGAGTGATCCTGCATTGTGTTCAAGTGTGCACCATGCACCCCATTGTGGCATTGACTATCAGGACATGAGAACATCATAGTGTGTGTTGCTGGCATGCATCACAAGCATGTGAAATGAGTCTCTGCCCATCCCTTCATCCGGACACCTGTACTGAGTCAGTAGCAAGAGATGTGCTGTGTGTATAGTGGCATACTCCTACATGTTCACTTGCATGTCCAAATGAGGTGTGGGTGGTGCATGTCGGCACATTGGGGTATTAGCATCCAACATGCAACAGACATATGTGTGCAAGTCAAGGAGGGATATGTGTGCCATGGTTGATGTTGAGAATGACAATGAGCTTATTCTAAACAGTGTTGGCACTTTGAGCTGTGTCCAGCTGATGATGCCAGGGCTTGCCCTGTGATGTGATGTACTCACTGTGGTGTGTGCAGTCGGTGCCGGTGACTGATGTTGTTCTCTTACTTCCTATTCCTATCCAGATACATCCACGGCCACAGGAGGGGACAGCTCCACGGACCAGGAGGAGCCACAGAGCCTGACAGGGACAGAAGCAGAGGAGTTGGGGGGACCCAGTGGCACGGAGGGCGAGTGGAGCCACACAGAGGAGTTGTCAGCACTATCACCCCCACCTGAGGGCCACAGCAGCTCTGAGGATGACTCCCTTGTGGAGGCGGGTGTCAGCAGCCACCAAACCTCAGCTAGTTAGGCTGTCCCCGCCACCGCCACCCCCACCACCACCACCCTCCCATTGGCTCCCATCCCATCGGTCCCTGTATGCTCCCGTGTTCGTGAGCATGTCTCATTTGTGCCAGGCACCGCACCCCCTGCCCCTGTGTCCCCTGCTGCCCTGAGTGAGGAGTCTGTGGACTTACTTAGACAGATCCATGTAGGGCAGACGTCGATGCTGAAGGTTCTCCATGCACACACAAGTCTATTGACACAACTGGTGTCGTTAATGGAGGGCATTTCATCGGGCATGCCTGCCCTACAGAGGACCAATCAGTCCATGGCCTCCTCCCTGACGGCAGTAGTGTCCCTCCTCCAACAGTCCCGCACCCCTCCTACCCCTGCACCACCCACGATTCCTAGCAGCCTACCTGTCCCAAGCACACAAACACCCAAACCAAGGTCTAGATGTGCACATAAGCAAGTGCAGGGGACTGATACCACACTCACATGGGCTGGTTTGCAGACACACACACAGTCATCCACAATCACTCCACAGTCCTCCAAAACCTCTCCCTCCCAGCCCCCATCCCTTGCCTCACCTGCAACCCCATCTCCCCAGAATCTCTTCCTCTGTGACCTTGGCTTCTTCCCCACCGACCCAGCAGATCCTGATTACAAGAGGAAGAGGAAGTCCCCACACACAGAGGGGAGTGCCCCTCATACCCGGACACCCTCCCACAGGCGCAGTCAGACTGAGACCTCCACCCACAAGTCCCCCCGAGCCAGAAGAGCAAGCCCCCCCTGCCACCACGCAGCTCCAAGGCAAAGTCTCCGTCCTCCATCCTCCAGGCCACCACTCCAGAGGTTCCCCCGCCACTCCCTGCCCCGGGTTCACCCACCCACAAATACACCATCACCAAAATGCTAAGGCCCTCCCCCCACCACTTGCTCCTCCACACCTGGTCAGACGGTTAGTGCCACTGATGTGGGGACCGTGTCCCCCCCTGTCCTGCTGACCTCACCTGCCCCCCATTCCGCTCCAATGGATGTAGGCACTGCAGTGGAGTCCACGACCACCCCGTCTGCCTTGGGCACTGCAGTGGGGACCCAATCCACTCCATCTGACCTGCCCACTGGAGTTGTGCCGGCACCCACCCCATCTGACTTGTGCATCTACCACCTCTTCACTGCCTCCTTCTGCTGTGCCCTGATCCTGTCCCTGCGGTGCCTGGCCTGCCCCCATGTATGCCCCTCCGAGGGGATGACCCCTGTCCTTAGCAGTGCAGGCAAGCAAGGTGTGACAGTTGCCACTCTACTTCACTCCTTGTCATTTGGACATGGACTGGCCATTGGCCTTTTGTGTGAACGGACGTTTAACTTTTAATATGCTGAATAAAGCTTTTTTCTTTATCCCTGTGAACCTGATTTAGCTGTACATTATGTTGATGATGTTTAACATGCCCTTGCACCTGTAATGCTTGGTTTCCAATGTAGAATACTGATGTGTTGATGTGAGGTACTCCATGTGGACCATGAGATATGTATCCTACTCTGGTGGGTATCCATGTCATCCTTTGCAGCTACCTGGGTGTGTAATGAGCAACTATTTGTGGACATCTCTGTAAACATTTCATTTTCATGGTCACATCCCTAGCTTGCACACATGCACATATGATGTGCTTCCCATTGTCTAATTTGTCTATTTCCCTGACTTTGTGCGCATCACCACTGGACCTACAGGTGTGGGCATCATTGGTATAGGAGCAACTGGGTCCTCTGTGCAACTTGCTGTACATATGTATTGAGTATTTGCAGATGACTTAGGGGAGACTCACGCACCCAGGCTGTTGTAACCAGAGCCTTCATTGTGTGGTAACTGATGGCTGACTGACCAAGTGTTCTGCTCACAATCAGTGAGACGTGCTGTGAATATGTTTGGCACAGCTGGGCTTCCACAGGAGTTGGGTCCCCTCAAGTAAGTGTGTTGTCCCGTGACATAGCCTGGGCCCATGGTGTGTGTTGTATGAGCATGTGTGTGTGTCCACATCCCTTTTCATACACAGGCAGTGTTCCCTTGATATGTTCCTGCTGTTGATGCTTGCTGAGTGGTACTGGGTTCATCCCACTACTTTGTCATGGGCTACCAGATGTGTGGGTGCATGGCACACTACTGTTAATTGGTGTATCATCATTGGGATTTGTCAGTTCTGAGTGGTGATGATGTTGTCAGACACAGATGGGACACAGTCAGGTTTCCCCAAGGCACTTGTTTATTTGCAATGTCATGTAGTTGTCCCTAGGTGGTACCTTTCAGTGATTGAGACATGTGTATGTGTGTGTGACTGCTCCCACTTGTTGGGTTCAGGGCTGCAATGTTGGCAGGTGTCAGCATGTGTGCCTTGTGGTTCTCCTTGGCTTCTGCATTGTCCTGGGACTGTGGCAGGTATTCTGAAGGTTACGTGAGCTTTGACGTCATGGCCATGTACCGCACACTGTGCAGTATGTCTATTATTCCTCAGGGTTGTAAACTGTCCTTGTGTGATGAGTCTGTGTACCTTAGTTCCTGCCAACATTCCTGTGTTTGTCATGGATGCATGTGCAATGTCATCTGTCCATGTGGGCTTCACAGATGCACATTGTTGCAGTTCAGGGTGTGTGGTGTTGAGGGTGGACTTATGTAAATGTTTGCATGGATGGTCCCCTAGCTCCCATTTGTCCATGGATGAGGAGCCATGCTGAGTGATTTGTGTTTGTGTATGTGTGATGTATGTTTGTGGAACAGGATACATGTCTGGGTTTCCCAGTTTGTACGACATCTACCTTTGTCATCACAGTGGAGGTGTCATGCATGCTTGTGTCACCCCAATGTCCGGTCACTGGGGGTAGTGCTGTTGTGTGTCAGTCTCTTGCTGTGTTAGTTGGTGTTCATTCCAGCTTGTGTCACATGTGTCTGTTGTGCTCCCTCTCATCTCACAATGCCTGATTGCCCACTGAGGGTGTCCCAATGATGGTTTACTTTTGTATGGCACTGTGTCCACATCTGTGTCACTGTGGTTCAACCCCCTTCATGTGTTGTGTAGTTGCCTGGGAATACTGAGACACACACACACATGTTGTGTCAGATGTGCAGTGTGAGGTTGCCTGTTTGTGATTGTGCATCTGCATCAGTGCATTGGTATTGCTGTCGTGGGCCATTGTCTGGATGCTGTTTCTTTGATTTTCCCTGCTGTCCCTGAGAGTCATATCACATCATTGTGCACACTCATTCTGGTTGTTAGGTGCCATTGCTGGCATGGAATGGGAGTTTGTGAGCTGGCACCTACAGTCTCCACAGGTTGTTTTGATTAGTGTGTCTATTTTTGAGATGTGTGTATGCTTTGTGATGGTCACTTCTGCTCTTGTGTCATTGTACACTGTATGCATTGTCAGCCCCCCTGTGTGGTGCCTGTCTGCACATGGCCGAGAGTGTGTTATGTTTTCACAGCACTGTTAGCCTCACCACATCTCTGTGGGTATGGGACACAACCACTACTTCCCCCCAGAAGTGTTTAATGTGTTGGGAGCAGGGATCAGACATGCTGTTTGTTATTTGCAGCTTTGACCATGATGACACTTACCTTTTGGTCATTGTGATGAGGGGGGGTTTAGACCCCATCACCACAATGCTCAACATCTGCTGCAGTTTGGAAGCCCACACTTAACTTTTGTTCTACACAGTGAGGGGGTGTTCTTTTTACATTGACACAATGCTATGGTGATGCTTGCCTTGTGTAGGGCACACTCATTTGTTGGTCACACATGTGCTGTTAGTTACATTGTATGTCCGAAGTCATAATCACTGTTGTGGGAATTTGTCACAGATTACACACTGTTGTCATGATGTTAGGGGGTATGTATTTTACTGACATACCTAATATTGGCGTATGATGGATGTGAAGCACATCACCCATCCTATCGCTGGGGGTGGCAGTAGAGATGGGTACCAGGTCCACTATGAGTGGGGGTGGCAGTAGTGATGGGCAACAGGTCCCCTATGGCTGGGGGTGGCAGTAGTGATGGGCACCAGGTCCCCTATGAGTGGGGGTGGCAGTAGTGATGGGCAACAGGTTCCCTATGGCTGGGGGTGGCAGAAGTGATGAGCACCAGGTCCCCTATGAGTGGGGGTGGCAGTAGTGATGGGCAACAGGTCCCCTATGGCTGGGGGTGGCAGTAGTGATGGGCACCAGGTCCACTATGAGTGGGGGTGGCAGTAGTGATGGGCAACAGGTCCCTTATGGCTGGGGGTGGCAGTAGTGATGGGCACCAGGTCCACTATGAGTGGGGGTGGCAGTAGTGATGAGCAACAGGTCCCCTATGGCTGGGGGTGGCAGTAGTGATGGGCACCAGGGCCCCTATGATTGGGGGTGGCAGTAGTGATGGGCAACAGGTCCCCTATGGCTGGGGGTGGCAGTAGTGATGGGCACCAGGTCCACTATGAGTGGGGGAGGCAGTAGCGATGGGCAACAGGTCCCCTATGGGTGGGGGTGGCAGGGGTGATGGGTAACATAAGCCCTGTGAGTGGGGGTGGCAGCAGTGATGGGCAACAGATCCCCTATGGCTGGGGGTGGCAGTAGTGATGGGCACCAGGTCCCCTATGAGTGGGGGTGGCAGTAGTGATGGGCAACAGGTCCCCTATGGCTGGGGGTGGCAGTAGCGATGGGCAACAGGTCCCCTATGGGTGGGGGTGGCAGGGGTGATGGGCAACAGGTCCCCTATGGGTGGGGGTGGCAGTAGTGCTGGGGAACATAAGCCCTATGGGTGGGGGTGGTAGTGGTGCTGGCCATACAACCCCTATGGTGGGCTGTTGTTAGTGGCCAGGATGTGGATCTCCTGTGTGTGTGTTTCATTTTGCGGGTACGTGTCGTTTGTTTGTGTGGTAGGTGTCTGACTTACCGCTTGCGCCATCGGCGTCGGTTCCTGATCCGGTCATAGATCTAGAGTACTGGTATGACCTGCGCGATGGGATTCATGATGTGTTCGTGTCGTACACGCTGCTTGTTGCTCCGTCTCGTACTCGCTGCAAGCTGGTCCATCTCATAGCCGTGTATTGAGTTGTGGCGCGAATCGTAGCTGATATGCATGTTTTCCAGATGCTGTGACGTCCCGTACGTGGCGACCCGTCCAGCGTGTAGGAAGTACGCATCGTACTTGTCAGGCCGGAAACTGCTATGGATACTGCTTCCGGGTGACTCGGTTCAGCGTTAGGAGTTACGGCTCAGACGGAGAATGGAGCTTGACTCACAGACTACGTGTCGGTCGGGTTTTTGGCAGTTATGCGCATCGTATTTTCTCTGCAGGACGGACCGGCTACGGGTACGTGTCCGTCGCACGGTAAGGCTACGGACAGCTCTCGGAGAGCTGTCCGACCCGGGATCGGAATCGACCCCTGAATGGGGCATGCGTTCTGCTGAAATTGCTTGTCGAACAGCTAGAATGCTGCAAAAAGATGGCTGTTCTAATGTGGAACAACAAATCGAGCAAATAATGGTGGAACTGGGAAAGGCTCTCTCCTCAGAATGTGACCAGAGGGCTTGGCAAAGGATGCAGAGTTACGTTCAAAACAGAAAGCAGCTATCAGATAAAACTGAGTGAAATACATGAAAATTACCTCACTCTCAAAGTGCTATGTGCAGAAGTTAAAAAATCCTAATGTCTCGAATCCCCCAAACATATACTATCCTGCCCCGCAATCAAGAATTAAAAGCAATGTACATACTTACAGATCGCTTTCAGGGAGTTTTCCCAGTGTGTGATAGTCATTATTTCGATTTTCCCATCCCTCATTGCCAGGTTTTTCCTGGGAGCGAAGGGCCAAAAAAGACATTATACCATGCACCCTAAATAAAGCATGGGGTGTAATGTCCTTCCTCTGGTGGCCCACACTCCCTTGCACTGTTTGAGAAATTATTCTATAGACGGAGCCAATAGGAGTTCAGTGAATACTTAAGGTCTGCTCGTCGCTAAATGAAGCTGGCAGAGTGAGTGATTGTCCGGCCGGCTAATTTGTTGCATTTGCAATAAAATACTTTGGGGCATATGTACAAGTCCCCATCGCCATGGGAACGTCACTTTTTGTGATGTTCCTGTGGCGATAGGGTCCTTGCCTTATGTACGAGATAGCGTTAAGCCACTTAACGCTGCCTTGTACATAAGGCACACTTTCACGCTGTGTTCCGCGTGAAAGGGACGTGCAGTGGGTTTGCGGAGGGCATCCCTCCGCAACACCATTTGTATTTGGCGCTGCCCCCTATGTACAAGGGTGGCGTACATAGGAGGCAGCGTCAAAATTAAGACCAGGAAAATCCTGGTCTTAAGTTGGCGAAACGAGGAGAAATGCTTTTTCCATGTGTGGTGCCTTGTGCAGCACACATGGAAAAAGCAAAATGCCATGGTTCTTTTATGTACAGGAAGGTGTCCCTCCCTGTACATAAACAAACCTTTTGAAAAAATGCCATTTTGTAACTTTCATGTGTGCTGCATGAAGCAGCACACATGAAAGTTACAAAATGGCATTTTAGGATTGTTTATCTACACATAACCAATCCTCCCCTGCATGCAGACCCCCTTGCACTCTAGTGCAAGGGTGACTGCGTTGGCGCTAAGTTGTTAAACTTAGCCCCATCGTGGGGGGAAACGCAAGGCTGCACCACATTCTTGTAAATATGGTGCAGCCTTGCAATTCCGAAGTGGCGGATCGTGTCGTTAAGCACAGGAGGCTAACGACACGCTCCGCCACTTCATTGTACATATCCCCCTTTGTCTGTCAAACTCTAAATAATGCCCTGAGACCCATGTTACAGAGTTTGGGACAGCAGCAATATGGATCTTCTTTTTCGAATTGAAAGATGCTGACTTCTATTTCAATTCGTTTTTTATGTCACTAGATTTATTCAGGTAGCACTGAACTTTTACAGATAATTTTTATGATTAATCATTAATTTTGACATTTGTCTTACTTACATATCAGGAACTTAATTGTGTGTATTTGTATAGCAATCATAGATTCATTGTGTAACGACATTGGATGTTTTTGAGTTTTTCTAACCTAAAGGAAGTATTTTGACGATGTTGGAAGTTTTTTCAAGCACAACAACAATGGGCCTATACTAATGGGTTAAAACCAAAGGAAATGATGGACGGAGTGTTGAACATTGCAAGGACTCACCCCCAGTCAACTGATCCGGGTTTAATCCATCACCGTTGTTTAGCCCACTCTGCCACCCCAGTTCAGACATGGCCATATGCAAATCAGTCTGACCCTGTGCCTCATGGGAACAGTCCAGCCCGAACTGCCAAGCCATGTCTTCCCTGGACCGGAAACAAGCTTCCTAGGACCGGTTTCTGGCATTTCAGCCGTCTTCAGCCAGGCTTGCTTGAATCCAGTGGCAAAGTGAGCAAGGGACTCACGTCTGAGCATACCCTGCCAACTTATGGCGAACAAAGCAAAAACCAAAGGAAATGATGGACGGAGTGTTGAACATTGCAAGCACTCACCCCCAGTCAACTGATCTGGGTTTAATCCATCACCGTTGTTTAGCCCACTCTGCCACCCCAGTTCAGACATGGCCATATGCAAATCAGTCTGACCCTGTGCCTCATGGGAACAGTCCAGCCCAAACTGCCAAGCCATGTCTTCCCTGGACCGGAAACAAGCTTCCTAGGACCGGTTTCTGGCATTTCAGCCGTCTTCAGCCAGGCTTGCTTGAATCCAGTGGCAAAGTGAGCAAGGGACTCACGTCTGAGCATACCCTGCCAACTTATGGCGAACAAAGCAAAAACCAAAGGAAATGATGGACGGAGTGTTGAACATTGCAAGCACTCACCCCCAGTCAACTGATCTGGGTTTAATCCACCACCGTTGTTTAGCCCACTCTGCCACCCCAGTTCAGATATGGCCATATGCAAATCAGTCTGACCCTGTGCCTCATTTGAACAGTCCAGCCCGAACTGCCAAGCCATGTCATTGGTTTTGCTTTGTTCGCCATAAGTTGGCAGGGTATGCTCAGACGTGAGTCCCTTGCTCACTTTGCCACTGGATTCAAGCAAGCCTGGCTGAAGACGGCTGAAATGCCAGAAACCGTTCCTAGGAAGCTTGTTTCCGGTCCAGGGAAGACATGGCTTGGCAGTTCGGGCTGGACTGTTCCCATAAGGCACAGGGTCAGACTGATTTGCATATGGCCATGTCTGAACTGGGGTGGCAGAGTGGGCTAAAGAACGGTGATGGATTAAACCCAGATCAGTTGACTGGGGGTGAGTGCTTGCAATGTTCAACACTCCGTCCATCATTTCCTTTGGTTTTGCTTTGTTCGCCATAAGTTGGCAGGGTATGCTCAGACGTGAGTCCCTTGCTCACTTTGCCACTGGATTCAAGCAAGCCTGGCTGAAGACGGCTGAAATGCCAGAAACCGGTCCTAGGAAGCTTGTTTCCGGTCCAGGGAAGACATGGCTTGGCAGTTCGGGCTGGACTGTTCCCATAAGGCACAGGGTCAGACTGATTTGCATATGGCCATGTCTGAACTGGGGTGGCAGAGTGGGCTAAAGAACGGTGATGGATTAAACCCAGATCAGTTGACTGGGGGTGAGTGCTTGCAATGTTCAACACTCCGTCCATCATTTCCTTTGGTTTTGCTTTGTTCGCCATAAGTTGGCAGGGTATGCTCAGACGTGAGTCCCTTGCTCACTTTGCCACTGGATTCAAGCAAGCCTGGCTGAAGACGGCTGAAATGCCAGAAACCGGTCCTAGGAAGCTTGTTTCCGGTCCAGGGAAGACATGGCTTGGCAGTTCGGGCTGGACTGTTCCCATGAGGCACAGGGTCAGACTGATTTGCATATGGCCATGTCTGAACTGGGGTGGCAGAGTGGGCTAAAGAACGGTGATGGGTTAAACCCAGATCAGTTGACTGGGGGTGAGTGCTTGCAATGTTCAACACTCCGTCCATCATTTCCTTTGGTTTTGCTTTGTTCGCCATAAGTTGGCAGGGTATGGTCAGACGTGAGTCCCTTGCTCACTTTGCCACTGGATTCAAGCAAGCCTGGCTGAAGACGGCTGAAATGCCAGAAACCGGTCCTAGGAAGCTTGTTTCCGGTCCAGGGAAGACATGGCTTGGCAGTTCGGGCTGGACTGTTCCCATAAGGCACAGGGTCAGACTGATTTGCATATGGCCATGTCTAAACTGGGGTGGCAGAGTGGGCTAAAGAACGGTGATGGGTTAAACCCAGATCAGTTGACTGGGGGTGAGTGCTTGCATTGTTCAACACTCCGTCCATCGTTTCCTTTGGTTTTGCTTTGTTTGCCATAAGTTGGCAGGGTATGCTCAGACGTGAGTCCCTTGCTCACTTTGCCACTGGATTCAAGCAAGCCTGGCTGAAGACGGCTGAAATGCCAGAAACCGGTCCTAGGAAGCTTGTTTCCGGTCCAGGGAAGACATGGCTTGGCAGTTTGGGCTGGACTGTTCCCATGAGGCACAGGGTCAGACTGATTTGCATATGGCCATGTCTGAACTGGGGTGGCAGAGTGGGCTAAAGAACGGTGATGGGTTAAACCCAGATCAGTTGACTGGGGGTGAGTGCTTGCATTGTTCAACACTCCGTCCATCGTTTCCTTTGGTTTTGCTTTGTTCGCCATAAGTTAGCAGGGTATGCTCAGACGTGAGTCCCTTGCTCACTTTGCCACTGGATTCAAGCAAGCCTGGCTGAAGACGGCTGAAATGCCTGAAACCGGTCCTAGGAAGCTTGTTTCCGGTCCAGGGAAGGCATGGCTTGGCAGTTCGGGCTGGACTGTTCCCATGAGGCACAGGGTCAGACTGATTTGCATATGGCCTGGTCTGAACTGGGGTGGCAGAGTGGGCTAAAGAACGGTGATGGATTAAACCCAGATCAGTTGACTGGGGGTGAGTCCTTGCAATGTTCAACACTCCGTCCATCATTTCCTTTGGTTTTGCTATACTAATGGGTTGGCATGATTATGTTCATAGATACTACAAATCTGATGGCACTGACGCTATTTATGTCCTAAGGTTAGTGATTAAAGGGGTGTTTGTTCTTAGCACCTGGGTGAAGGTGTTTACTTACAAAAATAATATTTTTAGTGGGATTATGTGATGCCAGAATCTATATATTGTGCCCCAAAGTATGGAGACTCAAAAGGAAGCGCACACACATGCACCACCGGGTTGGGGAACCTTGCACAAGCAGGAGAAAATTATTGCAAGTAATTTTATTTCCTACCCCTAACAGAGGCACACTCCTATTTCACTCTCAATGCTACAAAACACTGCAATGCCAGTGGGAGTCGGTGGTCTCAAAGACAGCTTGTAAAAATCTGTGGGATTCCAAGAAATGGCTGTCACAATATCTTGCTGCTGACGCTCTGCTGTGTGAACTCGTGTGTGGTTTCGTCAAGTATGCTGTCTCCTCTATTAGGGCTCTCACAGTCACAGTGTATCAGAGAGGGTCTAGAAATGAGGCCTGCAGGCTAAATCTCGTTCCCAGCGTTCAAGAGCAAACACAACTCAATCATTTCAGTCAGCTTAAGAAGCAATCATGTTTGCCTGAAGACATGTCGTATTGCCAGGGTAAACCAGAGAGCTGCGTCTGTTTCTGCCCACACACAACTTGGAAACCCCACGCTCTGGTCAGCTGAGAGCAACAAGCAGCGTCTCCCATTTCTCTTCTTCGTTACCTTACTACTCTGCAGCAACACAAAGGCGACGTCCACCGCTCCTGCAGTGTTTATTCCTTGCCATTATAGGAAGCTGACATTGGTTAGGGACTCTATAGGCTTCTCCGCCAAAATGTTCCTAACCCAAAATGCGTCCTTCCCTGTGTGCAATGCAATGAAGATCTCCATAACGCATTCTACTTTCCCAAACTGCTGACATTGCAGAAAAAAACACTTTGCCAGCAAACGTCACTCTTGTAGCCAGTGACCACAGACGTCATAGCATTGGGACACCCACAAACAGCTCTCTCATTGGCTCTGAGTGTGGCCTTGGAGCTGTCTCCCTATTGAATTAGCTCATGTGTGAACTAAATTATACAAGAGAACTCTCCCACCGACCACCAGTTTTGCTGGCCTTTCTATACACTGTTTAGTCTCACAAGGATTAGTTAAGGCCCCGCACTCCTAACACAGTCATTCCTTCGGTATCTAGCCGGCTCGGCTATTAAGATGATTTTTTTTATGATTGTTAGTCTACTAAAATCATTCTGAACTGCATGTTGCGCATTTGTGGAGATTTTCAGGACAGAATATTTAATTCCGACCATTCCAGTTGGTTTCACATTTCTAATCAGCCAGTCATTATGCTTTTCAGCTTGATCACTTTTCACTTCCCTTGACAAGTTCCATGTGCCCCTGGTGCACAGTTGAGATCCTTGATGAAGATTGTAGGGTCTAAGGCCCTTGTGATGGTGGAGTTAGGTGGCGAAAATCTACACAGCCACTTGCAGGAATGGTATAACTGGCTGGACCCCACTCCTGTTAGAAATTAGAGCTGGGGCGAGGTGTGGCTGGGAACCAGAGAAGGAAAGAGTGCAGAGATTGGCAGGCACACTAACCAGAGAGCTACTGGTGGAGCCTATTTAATAGCTGGGGATAAAAAGTTCAGGGAAATGTTGCTATATAGTCTAACATCCACAACCTGGGAATGACGCTTCTGCATAAATCAAGAAGATCATGCTTAGAGAAGGAAGCTTTTCTTCCATAGGTGAGAAGGTAAGGGTAAATGTTGTAAAATAGATACTCCAATCCAAGAAAGTGCAGGAGAAGAGGTTTATTGAAGCGGACCCTTCAGCTTCCGCTGTCAACTCCCAACATTCTAACTTGAGCTCCTGTCCCAACGTTCTACAGCTGGGCAATCCCATAAGGCGAGGGAGGAGGGGGGGGGAGAGGGGAAAGAGGGAAGGAGACAGATTACAACACATCTCCCTGATAAGGGAGAATTTAAACCAGGCACAAAATATATTGGATAAACATTCCCAAAACCTGAAAGTATGAAACAAGCATGAATCAAGCATGTACAGGAGAAGTAGAAACCCATAACATATCATCTCACAGCGCCAACCCTCAAAAACAACAAAGCATGAAAATATAAAGGACAATTAAAATGACTAGGGTTACATCCTGTAATCAACTTGCCAACTTGGGGGTCTACGTACCCTTGCAACTTTGTGCTCATCACTTATGGTCGTTGTAATGCTTTGATCGTTTCCATTGGTGGGATCGGAACCAGTGACGCTAGGACAGCTAGCTATGTTGTCCATGCTCCACATACTACCATCTTCTAACACTACTGAATTGTTGTGAACTCGCGTTATCCTCAGTGGTTTGGAAAACGAGGAGCTCTTGAATTTGGATAGAGAAGGTTTCTTCCACCGTCTACAGCAGCGACAGCAACGGAGGCAGGGCACCAGCAGAACGGATGCAGCGCAAGTGGGCAATCCCATAAGGCGAGGAAGGAGGGGGGGGGGAGAGGGGAAAGAGGGAAGGAGACAGATTACAACAGTTTCCTTCTGGGTAGCCAGCAGAAAAGCAGAAAGAAATCATAAATGTCATAAAGTCTTCCAATAATTTGCATTAGGTGCAGGACAATTTTGCAGGTCAGAAAGGATTGCCGGAGACTTAGAAAGCCAGCTGAATGCCAGGTTACTCACCAGTAAATGTCATTACTCTGGGCACAATTCTTCCTCGTTCTAGTCCTTACTGCATGAGCAGTCCTCTGCTCCCACATATATTGATTATCTTAATTAGCCAAAAAATACACCCAATATGGCCACCACTATCTCAGCATGCCATATAACAGGAAGCCCCACCTAACCACATCCTGACATATACAAGCCAACAAAAACCAAAATACAGGACTGGGCCAGGGGGAGCAGGAATTCCTAACTGAGACGAGAAAGACCTGTACTCGGAGTAATGACGTTTACCAGTAAATAACCAGGCATTCCCTCCCTGTACATCTTCCTCGTCCAGTATTTACTGCATGAGCCAATACCCAAGCAGACACATTTTGGTTCAATAAACCACACATAAGTCAAACTGAGCACCAAATTGCACCACCAGGTGTTTAATAAAGAAAAGAACACAGGAAAGCTCAGACATCAGTTAACAATGATCGGCAAAAGAGGTAGATGATGAATAAGACTTACAGTTTTATAGAATTAATTTTTTTAATATTTCCATCCATATTTAATCATGTTTATTTTCTGGTCATCTTAATGGTATTTATCTACATTTATTTTGTGTTTTATGAACAGATGAGGGGATAACACATATATTTCCATATTGATATAAGAAATAAATGTGCACCCATACTTTGATGCTTGTCGGGCTTTTGCATATTACACAGCCAAAAATAATAAACGAATTAACCCACATGAAAAGAATTTGCATATTTGTGTTAATAAATGTTGAGATTTGGAGTAACGTAAGAAAATCTGATTCAGCTTTGCAATTGCTGCCAATATGTACAGCTATTGGAATGAAATTCATTAATCTTAGTAAGGCGAGTCACTCAAAGAAGCCCAATTATCTGTATTTTAAAAAAAACAAATACTGACAGGAAACACAATATTTTCTATCCGCATTTATCAGCAAAAATCAGCAAAAATGAAATCAGGGAGCCCTAAAGCTGAACCCACCTGTAACCTATAGTGTGACATTAACGTATGAGGGGACACCCAAGTGGCAGCGCAAAAAATATCATGGTGCGAAGCTCCTTAATTGTTGCCCAAACAGCGTACATCCCAGGGGCGTAACACAGGCCCCCGCATCCCCTGCAGTGCGGGGGGGCCCAAGCTCCAGGGGGCCCCCTCAGAACTGCACTTCGGCCTGGGAGCTCCTGATAAGAGTCCGGAGGGGGCCCCTCCACGTACCTTGCAGGGGGGGCCCCTCAATTATCATTACGCCACTGGTACATCCACCTGGTTGAATTGCCCTGTTATGCTATATTATATGTTATATCTACTTAGTAAAGCACAATGAATAAATCACACGCAAAGGTGTAGCTCGGTCTACACATAACTCCCATCTAACAACTGAAACATCCAGGTTTTCAACAGTGTTTTCAATTTGGCATATTCCGAGCAGCAGTGGAGATAGAATGGAAGTTGGTTCCATGCCACGGGGGCAGTATAAGAGAACACTCTACTACTGTATCTCGAGGAATGATCAGAAATGCCTCATCGCTAGATTTTCGTGTGAGAGTGGGACAATGATAGTGTAATTTGTCTTACAGATACAAAGCAACTTCACCCAGCAAAGCTTTGTGGGTAAGACAGCATATTTTGAAGACACTGCGATTTCTGACCAAAGCCAGTGAAGGGCTCTGAGAATGGGTGCAGAGGGAGAGCCTGCCGGGAGGTTACAAACTAATCAGGCAGCCGTAATTTGCACCATCTGTAGTTTGGACAGGAGGGTACCATTCACTGCCATAAACAAACCATTACTATAATCGAGACAGCTAATTACCAGAAGCTGGTCCAACATTTTCCTAGGCGATGATGGAAGCCAGGGAAAAACATTACTCAATAGCCGTGTGATAGCAAAGCATGTTCATCCTATATTGGTTGTGTAGCTTTTCATACACAGCTCCTGGTCTATTTTAATACCCAGAGTTTTTGAAGATTGGCCTGAGCAGGGGGCTAACCCCAAGTCAGGAGAGCACTGGTCAGGGGACCAAAGGTATTGAGCTTTGCCGAACAGTAGAATTTCAGTCTTCTCCCTGTTTAACCGAAGATAGTTGACGTCCAGGCTGCAATATTTCTTATACAATCGCGAATTCGATGCAAGCAACGTCAATGTCCTGTCCCAGGGATATGATCAACTGGGTGTTGTCAGCACAAGCGATTACTTCAAAACCCAATAGTTTGATGATCTGTTCCAAAGGAGCAAGATAGATGTCAAATAGCGTCGAGCTCAACGATGTGCCCTGTGGCACTACTTTGGTGATGGAAACCATGCAAGATTTAAATGGACGTAGGCTAATTGTTTGAGTCCGGCCATCTAGAAAGTCAGCCAACCATCGAAGGACATTACCTCTGACACTGATTTCATGCAGTCTGCTAATCAATATTGCATGAGAAATGGTGTTGAAAGCCACTGAAAGATCTAGCAGCACAGGCATAGCAGGGGCGCCTGCATCTAAAGAAAGGTGGATGGACTCTGCGACTGCAACCACTGCAGTCTCTGCGCTGCGGGCAGTTCTAAATCTGGATTGGGAGGGATTGAGAATCACATGGTCCTCTAAAAATGTCATGAGCTGGTTATTCACACAGCTTTTGAGCATTTCCCAACAAAGAGATATGGGATGATAATTTATCAGGCTTTCAGGATCCGCATTAGATATTATTAAGTAGAGGGGAGACCAGAACAGTCTACCGGGCTATTGGTAATTTTGCTGACTCTGGAGAGAAGTTAAATAATGATAATATGGAAGGAGCTAACACTGCTGCTAAAGCGGCTGAGACTCTGGGGACAGACATCCACAAGAGAACCTGATTTGGCTTTAGTTAAGAATGCTACGATATGGTCTACAGTGAGGGGTTCAAACCTATCCCAATGCAGAGAAGAATCATAAAGGAGAACCATCTGTGGGATGGAGTTAGTCTGACCTTGATTGATGGGAAATTTCTTGTATATGGCAATAATCTTGTCCTGAAAAGTCAGCAAAGGAATTACATAGTTGTTGGGAAGCAGGAATTTCTGGAATACAGCACAAGGCTTGATGAAATGATTGTACCCTGGACAGAAAAAGGCAGCTGTTGACCCGTAGAATCATAAGCCTCTGTAATTGCCAACGTAACCCACCTGGACAAGGTAGCAGATGAGGGGTGAAAAACTATAGTAGGGAGGCCAAAAGTAATGAACAATGAATCCACTTTATGGAAATACACCATTTGAAACAAATAAATGGACAAAGCCCTATTAACATCTACGGTATGCAACGGGACTTGGTCCTCCGGGGAAAATTCCTGAAAGAACGCACAAAGAACGATGCCCTCTGAACAAAGGACATAGGCACATCAGGCAGAAAAGATGGGCTGGGTCTCAAAAGAAAATAAGGAGACAATAACAATGCAGCAAGTTCCCCAATTTGTCTACCTGAGCAAATGGCAACCAGACACACCACCTTGGCTAACAAAAACCTCAAGGAGGACCCTGTAGACTGTGCAACACCGGGGGAAGATTCCAAGAGGGAACCAGAGAATGTAACATGGGCCTTTTAGGAAAGAAACTCCTCAAAAGACGGGCAGCTAGAGCTGAAATGGCCACAACATGAGGACCCCTGATAGCTTAGACTGCAGCCCACTGGCTGCGAATAGTGGAAACTGCCAGACCTATAAAAAAAACTCTCATGAATTCCAAGGAATTACTGGTATTAGGCACATAGGAATACACAGCCTTAGCCCCACACCACTTCTCAAAATGTCTCCAATGAAGCCCATACATCTTCAATGTACAGGGACGCCTAGACAGATGAACAGATTTCGTAACCACCACAGAAAAACCTTGTAAAATCTGTCTCATCCTCTCAAATGTCAGACCCTCAATCTCAGTCTCTTCACTGACTCCAGAGGCAGGTGGGGGACCTCAGTTGGGATGGTAGTGATGGAATCTGCCACTGGGGAGAAACTGACAACTGAATGAGATGGGGAAACCAAGACTCCCTTGCAAGGTCTGACTGAATCTTCCTCACTATCCTGGAGATCAACTGAAAAGAAGGAAAAAATTACAGGAGACCTGCCAGCCACTACACTGACAGAACATCCGTTGCCCACGCTCTCTTAGAAGAAAACAGGGAACAGAAGAATAGGAGAAGAATGTTAATCCCAGCTGCAAACAGATTAACCACAGCATTCCATACCTTAATGTGATATGAAGAAAAAAGATAAGGACAAAGACAGAAGGCTAGCGATGATGAGAAATTACAGCTCAAGTGATCTGCAGGGCCATTCTCCCTCCCAGGAAGATAAGCTGCCAAAAGATTCTGCTCCGCCCAACTACAAATCTCCGTCACAACGAGATTCAACCTCGGGGACCCCATTCCCACCTGTCTGTTGTTGCATGACAGAACCACCTGGTTGTTGGTCTGGATGCAAATCACCTGAGACCTGATCACCTGGGCAAAACTGAGAATGGCCAACCAATTAGAGGAATGGGAGGCCTGTGCAGGCAACCATATCCATTGAGTAGAATGATGTTGGAAAATTGTAACCCGGACCTCCCTGCTTACATCTGTGGTTACTATATACATAGAAGAAGGATTCAGAAGAAACCCCCTTGACAGGTGGACCTCCACTCACCACAATTGGAGATTCTCATACTCCTATGATATTGGACCCCAATGCTGCAGCAGGTGGTGAACCAAAGAAAGCAAATGCAAAAGGCTCCAAGGGATGATGGCCAGAGTCAATGCCATTTTCCCTTGACTCTGTAACCAAGTTCTCACAGGGAACATCTAATTGGCCAAGAGAGACCACAAATGAGACATCAACCGTATTTCTGCTCTTCTGACAGCAGTACTTGTGAGAAGGTGGCCTGATATATGCTGTCCACTAGTTCTAGTGGGCACCTTGTATCAGTCCAAACAACCCCTTATGGTGATAGGTTAAAGACAACATTATATGAAAGCTATCCCAGTGGTAGCTATGGAGAGCAGCCTTCAGGTTAAGTCCTGAAGGAATGTAAAGCAGCTTGGTTTACCAGTCTATAATCTCTTGAATGATCAAATGAAAAGACAACCACACCAGGTATATATTCAAAATATATGTATTTATGTAAAACACACCCCTCTAGTCTCTTTATGAGACTGGAGCTCGAAGTACTTTAGTTACAAGTGTTTAAGCATCAGTAAAAGCACAAATACACGTTTGGGCCCTAGGGGCATACCAAACCATACACTAAAATAGTGGTATAAGAACCACGACTGGAATAGGCAGGGTGCCTATTACCTCTAGAATCGCTGGGACCCCAAGGAACCACCCAACGTAGTGACACAGGGGACCCGCGGGAACTGTATGCAGTGTGGAAACACAACCGCGGGTTCCTATTACTTTCTATGGGGAATGTCGTGGTTGGAACTTTAAAGATTAGGGACACTTCAAATCGAACTAGGACCAAACCCTTTTGGACTTAGACAGTTCTAGGGCTAGCACCCTCAAAGAGTACCGGAGTACTTGAGTTACCTCACCCAGGGAAGCCGGGTGTATAGGTGTCTTTTGGTGTCGGGTCGCGCCGTCGATTCCAATGGAAGCCTGCAGAGAACTGCTGCTGCTGAGAAGAGGAGAAGTGTCCGGAGAGATCCAAGCCTGGATCTAGGATGTAAGGAACCTGAAAGCAGAGGGGACAGAGTCTGGGTCACGTGCCAGTGACCTAGGGCAGGATGGACCAATGCCCACAGATGTCTGGTGCTTCAAGTGAGTTGATAGGTGTCTTGACTCTTCAGCCACGAGGTCCAGGAGGCGTCGACAAAGTCCATGAGCTGGATTCGAGCTGTCCCACAAAGTGTGTCGAGTGCTGCGGTGTCGTCGACCAGAAAGGACCCAACAAGCCTTGGCAACAGCAAGTCTCAGGAAATCAGAAAAAAGGACTGCGATGCAGACCAGCAAGGTCTGATGGACTCACCCAGCAAGGGTAAGTAAGAGCAAGTCTGGAGCAACCAGAAAAGCACACGTAAAAGTGGAGTTGCCTTCATGGGGACCTGCTAGCCAATGGGCTAGTGATCGCAATGGAGCCTCAAGCAGTTGCACTGGAAGCTGGCCCACGGGTCACTCGTGGAGTGGAGGACAACAATATTCGGTGCAGGAGGGACTTAAGGCTGGGGCTACTCAGGGCTTAAAGCACAACTTCAAGGATGACCAGGAAGGTGTTGTTGCTGCAAAAATTCACGGTATCCAGGGGTTACAGTTCCACGTTACCCACGATAGCCACAGGCCTCAGCTTTGCTGTGGACTCAAGGTAGCCTCGTGAAAGTCTGGAAATCCACCTCTGAGGATGCAGAGACTTCGGCGTCCGGCGGGAGCTTCAGTAATGTAGACCAGTCAGTTGCTTCTTTGGTGCCTGCCAAGCAGGGGAGTCACTCCTTGACCCCAAGGGAGATTTCTTCCATCTTCTAGTCGAGATAGAAAGTCGAAGGTCCAGGATATATGTTTCAGAGGTTCGTCCAGGGTAATCTAAAGTCCTAGGGACTGGATTCCTATACTTATACTAAGTTTAGGGGCTGGACTAACTCTAAGGACCCACCTATGGGTGGACCCGGGGTGGGGGTGGTTACACCCCTTCCCCTTTGTCCAGTATCGTGCCAGAGCAGGGGCTGAGTGCCCCTGCAACCGGTTTGAACTGGGCTATGCACAGAAACACCTTGTGTGCCCCAGGCAGTGTCTCAAAAGCATTCTCTGAATGCACCCACCCTGCCGCAATACACATCTTCCTGTCTGGAGTTGTGGTTACACCTCCCTGTGACAGGAAACCTATTGTCCAGGCCTCCCCTGCCGGAGTTTCGGTCAGCAGCAGGAGGCCAGACCCGTGTCTGTGGCAGTGGCATTCATTTTGTGATGCCAGGGCTTTGAAAGAATTTAACCGGGTTTAGCCAGTGTGAACATGTCTCTCCCTCTAGAAGGGTGGAATGCTACCCCCGCTGCCAGAACTGGCGGGGGGGGGGGGTAGTATTCCAAAGCGTTTGACACCAAACACAACATGTTTTGATGCAGCCCTCCCAAAGTTGGCATTTACCATGTGGTTATAATGCACTTAAGAGTATATGGTATGGCTGTATCACAGAACAGGCATAAGGAAGCATTTCCGAATGCTGCAGAGGGGCTCAGCTCATGTTTGGGCACCCTCTCACAAAAACCAAGCACTCTGCCTTCAGGATTGTCAAGGCCTGCCATAGGAGTGGCTTATAGGTTTATATGTGTCTGCATAAGGTAGTGATATAGGTAGCCTATACCACAGTAAGGGGTGCAAGCACACCCTTACCCAGGTTGCAGTAGCAGACCTGTGGTGTCAGTTTGGAGTGCTTCCCAGGGGTGGCATAATACATGCTGCAGCCCCTGGTAGGCCTCTGGAGTACTTATGCCCTAGGTACATAGTATACCATATACTAGGGGCTTATAAGGCACTCCAGAATCCAATTAGATATGTACCTAATGTACATGGAAACCATTTTAGAGAGGAAGCAGCTAGGCTGTGGTTACAATTAACAGGGCCACAGCCAGACTAAAGTTGAAAAACAGTGAAACACCAGCAAAAAGTGGGGGTACCCATGTGAAGAAGATCCTACTCTCCTAGAGTACACATCCCAAATATGTTAAAAAAACGTCCCAGTGAACTGGAGCTGCTGCAAGGAAGTCAAATGGGACTTTTCCAATTTGAAAAGAAACCTGTGCTTCTCCAGAACTGCACAAACATGCTGAATATCTTGTTGTGCCTAAAGGAAGAATCGTAAGCAATGAGCCAATCACCCATATATGGGTAGGCCTGAATTCCTATAGAATGAATTATACCCACCAGAGGAGTAACCACGTTGGCGAAGATCCTGGGAGTAGAGGACAGATCGAACAGCAGGACCTTGAATTGTTAGTGCATACCACTGACTGCAAATCAGAAGAACTGACTGGAATTTGGGTGGGGGAATGTGTAGTAAGGCATCTTGCCTGTCTATTGAACATAAAAAGTCCCCTGGCTTGATCGACGGAATTATGGCCTGAAGGGACACAACCTTGAATGATTGTCAGGGAGTTAACCTGCTTCCACCCTTCCAGTCCAGGACTGGACAGTATGTCCCAATGTTTCTAAATCAAAAACAAATGAGTAGTAGCTGTGACCTTCCTTTCCCTGGGGGAAAAACAGAAATTACCGCCTTGTCCAGAAGCAACTAAACATCTTCCAGCTTCTCTTCAGAGGGTTCAGCAGAGCCAGAGTTACCCTGAAAAAGGAGGACAAGGGGAAGCAAAAGGAATCTTGTAACCACAAGACATGATCTCCAGATCACAAGCATCTAGCATGTCATCCGCCAAACATGACTGAAGGCCTGGAGCCAACCCCCCACTGACAGATTGGTGGCATAGTCATGCCTTTGAAAGGGGAGGAGGGGGTTCTGAGTGTTGAAACTGGACTGGTGCTGGAAATAGGATTTATCGAATTCAGGGGTCCCCCAGCCACGCGGCCTGCCTCAAAGGGCTAAGTGGAACACCTGGAAGCACCCAGACCAAAAGCTCTATGACAACCAAATCTACGCCCTATAACCAAAGGCTTAGGCGGGTTGATCAGTTTTTTGTTCTCCACTCTCTTTTTCATCAGATCCTCAAGTTCCTTCCGAAAAAAGCCTTGGAATCGGAGAATGGCAATTTATAAAGTGTTGCCCTTTGAGAGGCATCAGTCTTCCATGAACGCATCCTGCTATTTATGTGCACTGAAATCACTGCCCCAGATGCCGTTGTATCAGAGCACAAATTATTTAATAAAATATCAGACAAATAAGGACCTGTTGTTCCATGGCCCCAAGGAGATCACAGCAATCTGCCCCCGCAGACATCGTCTAAGCCAACACTTGGAAATCCAGCAACAAGGACTGAATAACATACATAGAAAAAACGTTAGCCCTGACCGAAAAGGTAGAAGCAGAATGCAATCTTTTCACTGCAGTCTCACTCTTTTCTTCCACAGGGTCGGAGGAAAGAGCATCCTCCGACACGACTGACCCCTGAGCGGAAAGACCTGCCATACAGTTGTCTCCTTTAACACTTGAGGGAAATTCATCCAAAAACACCTCCAAAGGGGGGCAGAAACTGAGGAGAGGACTGACGCTCCGAACCCTTCCACTCATTGGTCAACACTTTTCTAACAGAACTGTGCAAAAGGAGGATTTCAGGTTCAGCACACTGATTACATGCTAGAAAATCCTCCTATGTAGCCGTCACCACAGAAGCAGTAAATACCAAATTTTCCCATGTGTGAGCCAATACATCCATCAGGTCTGTACCCTGCACAAATCACCCTTAGATATCCTTCTCATATGTATCAGGCAAGGGATCTGGATCCAGGCGAGGCAACTTATGAGGGACAGTATCAGCCTCTCTCGCTCTCATGGCAGGGTGTTCCTGCGATAAAGAACCTCAGGCAGAACTGTTACTATTACTGAAAGAGAGAAGAGGCCATCAGGCAAGGCAAGATGGCGATCTGATGTGGATCGCAGTGCTAACGCATCAGGCTCCGGTTCGGTAATGCCGAGGGAACCCCGCCAGCCTATCCATGAATGAAAACTGAGGATCAGCAGCCGTATACCTGTACTATGGCCCCTGTTTGAAGTTTGAAGTGATACTCGCGGCGATTAGCGGATGGAAAGATAAAAGCTAATGGATTGCCGCAGTACCGGGTATTGCAACCACGTATGGATCTCACGTACGGATCTCACCCCCTCAAGCCGATACGCAGCCTGGACTTGCTATTCGTGTATAGGTTGGTCAGCTATAAATCGAATTCTCATCAATTCACTTACCTCTGTAAACAGACCTGACTGCTGTGCTTGTGCTCATCGAGTCGAGTCAAAGCAATCCCGGGCCGTTGGGATGCAAGCTGGGCCTGTGGCAGAAATGGCCCCTAAAGTTGCCGCTCCTTCCACAGCCTCCACGGTTGCTGCACGCGCAAGGGCAGCGAGGCAAGCCCAGCGCGAAGCTCTGGAGCACCGGGGGTCAGACAAGACGACAGGACAAGCGAAGGCTGACACACAGCACCCGAAAGCAGCGACGGCGACGGCGGTAGCGGTCGATTCCTCCAAGCCGGGAGCTGCGACCCGGAAGAAAGACACGCGAAGGGAGCTCGTTGGACCTTCGGTGGTGGATCTGTTGCGGCAGGGTTCCTGTTTGCTTCCAGGTCAGGAGAGGCAGCGACGGGCCTCGCACTCCAAAGGCAAGAGCGCCCCCGCTCTAGATCTCTCAAATGGCCCATCCTCTCTAACGACGATAGCGGGCGACAAAACTACTGCTACAGAGGGTCTCCAACTTGAGAAAAGGGATCCTGGTAACCCAGCTACATCCCAGCAGCAGTCACAGCCACATCCAGGCCTTGAGGTGAGCATATTACCTGATATACACTCTGATTCAGTGATCTCCCTGGATAACGAACTGATTATTACTGCAGAGAATGACCTTGTATTAAATAAATCTGCTAAGATAGATGCAAGCATAAAGTCCGGGACGCTCAGCAAACAAGCGCAGCAGCAGGAGTCTCTTAGCTCAAGAGCGCAAAAGTAGCTAGAGCCGACAGCCACTATGAACACCAACCCCAATTTGGCTGAAAATAAGCCCCAGGAGATGCCCAAAAATAGGGGAACAACACCAGTTCTGGATCATTTGGGCACTGGCAGCGTAATTCGCAATGATCCCGAGAAGGAGGCTAGTGATTTCTTCTCCTTCTAGGATGAAGCAGAATTAGGAGAACTAGGAGCAGTATGGGGCGATACATCGGCTTCGTATGTGTCTGATGAATCTGAAAGCGCGGCAGAGCCAATCACTGTCAAACTAAAGCAAAAGGTCCTCAACAAGCGGGGCAATAAATCACATGGAACGGCTCTACACTGGGATCACACGCATACCGAGCAGCTAACTCCAATAAATCCTACAAACTCACCTGCCCTAAACAACCCGGCGGCTGCATCTATAGATACTGTCTTACAGGCAATAGCCTCACACCGCGAAGAGACTTCACAGGATGGGCGAAGGGCACAAGCAGCACTGCGCAAGGTGCAAGGTGTGGTGAGAAAGCTGGTCAAAACATGTAGTAAGTTTGGCGACCGACCGACTGACCGAAATAGAGTCCAGAACCTTGGCCAACGAAACTGAAGTTGTTGCAATCCAAGAGCGGGTGGAGTCAAATGAGCTACAGATAGGGGACATGAGATGGAAATTGGAGGATTTTGAAAATCGTCAGCGCAGAAACAACTTGCGTATATTAGGAATACCTGAGAAATCAGAGGGGGAGGACATCCGCTCATTTATGGTCAACATCCTCCGAGACTCTCTGCCGGAGCTTTCAAATTGGAATTGGGACATCGAAGTCCAACGGGCACACCGCATGCCTCTTATTAAAAAAACTCCCGATAAACCTGGTGCATACCCGAGGGCTGTTTTGGTTTATTTTGGTAATTTTTTGCTCAGACAGGCAGTGTTTGAGAAGGCAAGGCCTGATGCTAAACGCACCTCAAAGGATATTACATATTTCTCACATCCTGATTTTTGTCACACAACCGTTGAGAGAAGATTGAGGCTGCGTCAGCTTATAAAACCCTTCCAAGATAAAAAGGCAATAGTCTATCTGAATAACCCCGCGCGGCTGAAAGTTATATATGGAGGGCAGGTGAAATTTTTTGTCTCGGAGATAGCAGCGCAAGAACACCTGGACAGCTTAAAATAATTGTTTCTGTCTGATATTTGTATAAGAAGCAGGGTACGGCTGAGTCTGTCTGAGCTATCTAAGTAATCCAAAGCAATCTAAAATATGTCAACATAATGTGAATATTACTAACAGGGGAAGAGGTGGCAAACACTGCAGAATATCCATCAACATAATGTGGGGGGTCGGTGGTCTGTGAGACATTTGTTTAAAAAATATTCGTAAAAAAAAAAAACATTTTTTGGGGAAGAGGGGTCTATAAAAAGTTTTACAAAAATGAAGGCTCGGTATTCCCTTCTCGGCCGACCAATCGGGGACCTGATAGCGTGATGCACTTCCATCACTAATAGACTCTTATTGAGTCTTGCTGCCTCATGTTGGGAGCAGGGGGGGGGCAGGAAGGTGGGGGGTGGGTGGGGAAGGGAGTAAAATTGAAAAAAATGCAGACAACTCCAAATAAAAGAACTCAAACTATCACGACATATCATAAAATATCTTGGTATTATAAGGCAAATCTAGATTTAAATATCAGTCCCAGTAAAAGGACCAAAAACTTAGCTATATGGGGAGGATAATATCTGTAGCTGGAATATTGCAGGGCAGCTACATGACAGAGGTAAGCGAGGGCGGCTGTCTGAGATAGTAACGCAAAATTCATTCGATATTATATGTCTGCAAGAAACGCACCTACCTTGGGCAATGCTAAGCCTACTAAAAATACAGGGTTACAACATCTTGGCTACTACAACTCAAACAACAAATACTCGGGGGTGGCGATTTTAGGCAAGAAATACTTAGGAATGCCCACACGCCAAGCAACGGATCAGCATGGTAGGTGGGTAATTGCTGAGCTTGCCATAGGGCTAACCATTTGTGCTGTATATGGGCCAAACATAGATGACCCATCTATGTTTGAAAGCTTAGAAGTGGAGTTGGCTGGTTGGCCTGGCCCGCTGATCTTGGCCGGCGATCTCAATATCACACTAGATTTAGTTCGCAAAACTCTAGGTAGGCATAGGTATTATGGTCGCAAACCTAGGGTGTTTAAAGCTGTTAATTCACTTCTTATGAGTCATAATTTAGCCGATATATCTGGCTGCTCAAACACCAAGGGGACCCGGGGTTTACCTTTTTTTCAAATCCACACAATAAATACAGTAGAATCGACTATATATTTTCCACCAGAAGTATCTCCAATTCAGCAACGGTCGTAAAATATCCTAACTTAATTTCTGATCACAACGCCCTAGTGCTTACCATCAATCTAACAAGCACTGCTAGGAAACCCTCAGTCTGGACGTTCGATAGGAAACTATTGGCTAACAGCGACTATGTTTATTTTATCAGGAATTGGGCTCAGGGGTATTTCGATATTAACCGCTACAGCGCCCCTAGAAATATAGTGTGGGATTGTTTCAAGGCTTCGCTCAGAGGGGAAACCATCAGCTATGTAGCTAGGATCAAGAAACAGCAGACCACCGAGTTCACTAAGAAATTGGGTGAATTAGCAAGCTTAGAAACCGCGCATACCATATCACTAGCACAAAAAACGGATTGCTCAGATCTATTACGGCAGATTTTGATCTTAAAAAACGACCTAAATAAAGCAATTTCAAAGAAGTCTGCAGAAACCTTCAGAACACAGCAAAGAAATCTCTACGAGAATGGCGAAAAGTTGGTAGACAATTGGCCTTACGGACAAGACAAAGGGCATCTCAAAATAATATCGCCTTAATTAAATCAAACGGACAAGATTATACGCAAACAAAAGATATAGTTGATATTTTCCAACACTACTACCAGAGCCTCTATCAGAACGACATTCCCTATAATAAAGAGGAAACTAATACATTCTTGGGTAACTTTGTAACTTGCTCAGATAGGAGGTTGGATAATGCCATCAAAAATAATCTGAAGAAAGAAATATCAATAACTGAGGTCGAACTCACCCTGGCAGAACTAGCTTCGGGGAAAGCAGCAGGCCCCGACAAACTGCCGTTAGAGATTTACAGAGTCTTAGGTAAAATAATATTACCACTTTTATTAGACCTATTTCTCGGAATCCAGTGGAATGGTCACACGCCTGTATCTTGGCAGGATACAAACATTGTCATTTTTGCTAAAAAAGGTAAACCTACTGATTCTCCATCTTCCTACCGCCCAATCTCACTGATAAACTCAGACTCTAAACTTTACTCAAAAATACTTGCTAATCGGCTTAGGGGGGTCATTGCGCATCTGGTCACGCCATGGCAACATGGCTTTATCCCAGGAAAGGGCACTACCGATCACATCCGTAGAGTAATTACACTATTTGATATCACTGCAACAACGGGTGGCCAGATGTCAATGATTCTCCTAGATGCCAAAAAGGCATTTGACAGAGTATCATGGGAATTTAGGTGGGCTATTTTAGAGCGATATAATTTTGGGCATGGGTTTATCAAATCAATCAAGGCAATGTATATTGACCCAAGGGCTAAGCTCCAGGTTATGGGGTGCGAATCTAATACCATCAAAATCTCAAGAGGAGCAAGGCAGGGATGCCCGTGCTTCCCGATATTATTTGCCCTCTACATCAATCCTCTGATACTCAAAATCTTAGAAAGTAACAGGATTACACCTGTGGTGACAGGACGGTATGAAACTAAAGTCCTAGCATATGCAGACGACGTTGCTATTGTTACACCTGACCCCGAGACAGCCATAACCGAGATAGAGGCAACTACACAGCAGTTTGGTGCCTATTCAGGATACTCCTTGAATAAAAATAAAACCATAATATTATGTACAGCAAATACACAGTTTGTGGATGTGAGACGGGCCGAACTGGCAACATATCTAGGGGTCCATATATCCACAACAGTACAAAATATTATTAAAACCAATTATGAACCCCTGATTGACTCAATTAGTCAAGATCTTACAAGGGTAAACAGTTTGCAGTTATCTATCATAGGGAGAGGGAACTTTATCAAAATGACTGTTTTTCCTAAAGTATTATATTTATTTTGTGCTATCCCTTTGCTAGTTGATGATATATTCATCAAAATTCTGGATTCACAGTTCTCTAAATTTGTTTGGCAAAATGGCAAGATCAGAAGATCGCTGAAATACTTGTCTCTTCCACTTGACAGAGGGGGGCTGGCAATTCCACAGCTACTTCTTTATTTTTGGGCTTGCTTTTCTTTTTGAAACAACTTGCCCCAATGGTTAACCCAGTAGATAACCGGGAAGAGTCTGATATTCCGTCCATATATGAACTAGCCCTTGGACACAATGCAAGAGGACTTTTGTTAAGACAACTCGAGCCCAGCTACTATAAGAAAGTTAAGTTCAAGACTGTCATCGGGGCATGGAAAGTTTGGCGAAGAATCACAAAATGTATGAATATCCCAAGGCTAAGTCGTTATACTCCACTCTGGCATTCATGTTTATTACCGCAACTCATGAATGACGCTATCTCTGCCAGGTGGGAGAGACAGGGAATTATATCCCTTTACGATTTTTTGGGTATAGACATGAAGGCTAATTTTACTACTCTCCAAAATCAATTCAATATACCTGCGACAGATTATTTAAAATTTCTTCAAATTAGATCAAGTATAAACTCTCAGTTGCCTAACATAAGCTGGACTAGAAGCTCTCTTATCGAAGCTACCACCAGCCCTTCTTCCAGAATCGGTACAATTTATACGTTTCTCCACGAGAACTCATCAGATGATATAATACAGACAGAACTACTATGGGTAAATAGGCTCGATAATTCAGATATAGACATCGATAAGGTTCTTGCCATGTCATCACAACTATTACTTTCCACTAACCTAAAATCTCAACTGTACAAAACTATCTATAATCTCTATTTCACTCCTGCCAAGCTATTTTTATGGGGGAGAAGAAGCAACGATCAATGTCCAAGGTGCAATTGTGGACCCGCCACGCTAACTCATATGTTTTACTATTGTGATAAGCTGACATTATTTAAAAAATGATCTGGGAATTTTGGGAAGCGATCTTTGGGCGTAAATTGCCCGAGTCCCCTACTATTTGCCTGCTTGGAAATGATTGTATGCTAAAATTGAACTCCAATGAGAAAGCTATCCTTTTTATTGGAACTGCGATATATAGAATTATTCTTGCTGCATTATGTGATGCCCCTAGTTTTCAAATGTGGCTTTCCAGATTTCTGTCTGTATATAACTACGAGCTTGCAATATACGCAACTAGGGGCCCTAAGTCTAAAAGAAGAGGCGATAAGATCTAGTCTCCCGTCACTGCATGGTGCACTGCAGCTGTTTCAAACTAATCCATAAACCCTTGGTATTAAGTTTCTTATAATGCAACAGTTCTTATTGTCTATCTGGATTATATACGAACTCTCATGTTTTCATTTTGATTGTACTGGTATTAATGTATGATTTGCTTCCTATTTTTTTTGTTTTTTCTCGCTATTGATGACCTCATTGTCTGCGATTTTCTTTTTGGAGTTTTCCAATGAAAATTAATTAAAAAAAAAAAAAAGATATCCTTCTCATATGTATCAGGCAAGGGATCTGTATCCAGGCGAGGCAACTTATGAGGGACAGTATCAGCCTCTCTCGCTCTCATGGCAGCTTCCAATGCTGCAGTAATCATGTTCTGCAATATCTCCATAGAGGGCAGGGCAGGGCAGACGAGGGCCCAGCCTGTTCCTCCATGCTTTCTGTAGCATTCACACAAATTGCGTCGCTAGGAAAAGCTTCCTTTCCGACATGTCCTTAAACCGGCATCGTTGTCAAGCAACACAACCGATTTCTGCCGTTAGTCTCGCAAGAAGATGTAAGGTGGCCATTTTTTAACTGGTCTCCACTTCCCACATGGTGCACTCACTCAAGGGATCATACTGATGTAATTAAAATCAAGCTCACACAGAAAGTATCCCAACATCTGTGAACGTGCTCCGAATGTCCAGCGCTTCGGTATCACTCCCTAAATTTAAACAAAACCTGGTCCCTGCATCTGACCCACGTTCCATCGCGGTTGGCCTGAACTTGTGACTTCCCCTGGTCTAGCCTAACCAGAATACTGAGAGTGGCACTGTGCATTTAGGTTCTATTTTTACTTAAAACTCTGAAATGTAATATTTCCTATTCTACTGATTGCATTTTTGTCATTCTGATATTTCATTCATTAACAGGTCCTGTGTTTTTTCAAATTGGTTTGGGATTTTTTCTGTGTTGTGTTTTCATGTTATTACATAAGAGATGTAAATAAGAAGATAAAATAAAGAAGGAAACAACTGGTGTGCGTTCCTGCTGGTGCAGAAGCTAACTCTGGGTCACAAAATTGTCTGGGACATTGACCTAAATAATAGTGAGTAAAAAGACAAGCTCCAGTAGCGATGGAACAAACAGACAAAACAATTACCAACAAACAAATGATAAGTCATGCATTAGCTTCTGCATTAAGTCTATGATACCTTAGAGTCAGGCGGAAAAATCAGGAAACACACACACACACCTTGCTATGGAAAACATAGCACACACACACACACATACTGCACACTTGCGTAAAGATTAGTTTTTCAATTGGTAGGATGATATCCATAAACCCAACTTGAACCTGTACCCCTCCGCTGTAGTAAAATGCAAGGCTTGGGAGCGTTGCCAAGATCTTTCTACAACGGGGACCAGAGAGATATCTAATGAGCAATCAGATAGGTGAAAATTCTCTTTACAACGAAACAACAAAAGAAAACTACAGAGTTCTGGTTTGGAGGCGTGAATACGTCTTTGCAAGCATATGAAGAAAATGCAACACGCAAGAAAAGGAGTCAGGAAGTCTATGACATCAATGAACTTCAAGGGCCGTCAGCAATGATCCCCACGGCAAATGGAAACCAAGAGGAGCTGCCTCAAAGTACAACAAATGCAAAAACAACAGTTGATGGACAGAATGCAGAACAATGTCATACATTCACCCCAGTACAGAGATCTGGGCCTAAATCCATGTTTTTTTTGCTCACCATGCCATTCCAGTTTGAACCCAGCCATATGCAAATCAGTCTTGATCCTGCGCCTCATGGGAACAGTCCAGCCCGAACTGCCAAGCCAGGTCCTCCCTGGACTGGAAACAATCATCCTAGGACCGGTTTCGGGGTTTCACCCCTCTTCAGCCAGGATAGCTTGATTCCAGTGGCACAGTGAGCCCAGGACCCACGTCTGGGCATACCTGGCGCACTTAGGGCGACAAAGCAAAAGACACACAATTGATGGACGAAATGCAGAACAAATCAAAACATTCACCCCCAGTCAAGAGATCTGGGTTAAATCCATCATTCTTTTGCTCACCATGCCACCCCAGTTTAGACCTGGCCATATGCAAATCAGTCTTGATCTTGCGCCTCACGGGAACAGTCCAGCCCGAACTGCCAAGCCAGGTCCTCCCTGGACCGGAAACAAGCATCCTAGGACCGGTTTCGGGTTTTCACCCCTCTTCAGCCAGGATAGCTTGATTCCAGTGGCACAGTGAGCCCAGGACCCACGTCTGGGCATACCTGGCGCACTTAGGGCGACAAAGCAAAAGACACACAATTGATGGACGAAATGCAGAACAAATCAAAACATTCACCCCCAGTCAAGAGATCTGGGTTAAATCCATCATTCTTTTGCTCACCATGCCAACCCAGTTTAGACCTGGCCATATGCAAATCAGTCTTGACCCTGCGCCTCATGGGAACAGTCCAGCCCGAACTGCCAAGGCAGGTCCTCCCTGGACCGGAAACAAGCATCCTAGGACCGGTTTCGGGGTTTCACCCCTCTCCAGCTAGGATAGCTTCATTCCAGTGGCACAGTGAGTCCAGGACCCACGTCTGGGTATACCTGGCGCACTTAGGGCAAGAAAGCAAAAGACACACAATTGATGGACGGAATGCAGAACAAATCAAAACATTCACCCCCAGTCAAGAGATATGGGTTAAATCCATCATTCTTTTGCTCACCATGCCACCCCAGTTTAGACCTGGCGATATGCAAATCAGTCTTGACCCTGCGCCTCATGGGAACAGTCCAGCCTGAACTGCCAAGCCAGGTCCTCCCTGGACCGGAAACAAGCATCCTAGGACCGGTTTTGGGGTTTCACCCCTCTTCAGCCAGGATAGCTTCATTCCAGTGGCACAGTAAGCCAAGTACCCACGTCTGGGCATACCTGGCGCACTTAGGGCGACAAAGCAAAAGACACACAATTGATGGACGGAATGCAGAACAAATCAAAACATTCACCCCCAGTCAAGAGATCTGGGTTAAATCCATCATTCTTTTGCTCACCATGCCACCCCAGTTTAGACCTGGCGATATGCAAATCAGTCTTGACCCTGTGCCTCATGGGAACAGTCCAGCCCGAACTGCCAAGCCAGGTCCTCCCTGGACCGGAAACAAGCATCCTAGGACCGGGTTCGGGGTGTCACCCCTCTTCAGCCAGGATAGCTTGATTCCAGTGGTACAGTGAGCCCAGGACCCACGTCTGGGCATACCTGGCGCACTTAGGGCGAGAAAGCAAAAGACACACAATTGATGGACGGAATGCAGAACAAATCAAAACATTCACCCCCAGTCAAGAGATCTGGGTTAAATCCATCATTCTTTTGCTCACCATACCACCCCAGTTTAGACCTGGCCATATGCAAATCAGTCTTGACCCTGCGCCTCATGGGAACAGTCCAGCCCAAACTGCCAAGCCAGGTCCTCCCTGGACCGGAAACAAGCATCCTAGGACCGGTTTCGGGGTTTCACCCCTCTTCAGCCAGGATAGCTTCATTCCAGTGGCACAGTGAGTCCAGGACCCACGTCTGGGTATACCTGGCGCACTTAGGGCGAGAAAGCAAAAGACACACAATTGATGGACGGAATGCAGAACAAATCAAAACATTCACCCCCAGTCAAGAGATCTGGGTTAAATCCATCGTTGTTTTGCTCACCATACCACCCCAGTTTAGACCTGGCGATATGCAAATCAGTCTTGACCCTGCGCCTCATGGGAACAGTCCAGCCCGAACTGCCAAGCCAGGTCCTCCCTGGACTGGAAACAAGCATCCTAGGACCGGTTTCGGTGTTTCACCCCTCTTCAGCCAGGATAGCTTGATTACAGTGGCATGGAGAGCACGGGACGCACGTCTGAGCATACCCGTCACGCTCGGGGTGACAAATGCAAAAACAACGTGGGTCCTGGGCTCACTGTGCCACTGGAATCAAGCTATCCTGGCTGAAGAGGGGTGAAACCCCGAAACCGGTCCGAGGATGCTTGTTTCCGAGCCAGGGAGGACCTGGCTTGGCAGTTCGGGCTGGACTGTTCTCATGAGGTGCAGGGTCAAGACTGATTTGCATATGGCCAGGTCTCAACTGGGGTGGTATGGTGAGCAAAAGAATGATGGATTTAACCCAGATCTCTTGACTGAGGGTGAATGTTTTGATTTGTTCTGCATTCCGTCCATCAATTGTGTGTCTTTTGCTTTCTCGCCCTAAGTGCGCCAGGTATGCCCAGACGTGGGTCCTGGGCTCACTGTGCCACTGGAATCAAGCTATCCTGGCTGAAGAGGGGTGAAACCCCGAAACCGGTCCTAGGATGCTTGTTTCCGGTCCAGGGAGGACCTGGCTTGGCAGTTCGGGCTGGACTGTTCCCATGAGGCGCAGGGTCCAGACTGATTTGCATATGGCCAGGTCTAAACTGGGTGGCATGGTGCGCAAAAGAATGATGGATTTAACCCAGATCTCTTGACGGGGGGTGAATGTTTTGATTTGTTCTGCATTCCGTCCATCAATTGTGTGTCTTTTGCTTTGTCGCCCTAAGTGCGCCAGGTATGCCCAGACGTGGGTACTTGGCTCACTGTGCCACTGGAATCAAGCTATCCTGGCTGAAGAGGGGTGAAACCCCAAAACCGGTCCTAGGATGCTTGTTTCCGGTCCAGGGAGGACCTGGCTTGGCAGTTCGGGCTGGACTGTTCCCATGAGGCGCAGGGTCAAGACTGATTTGCATATCGCCAGGTCTAAACTGGGGTGGCATGGTGAGCAAAAGAATGATGGATTTAACCCAGATCTCTTGACTGGGGGTGAATGTTTTGATTTGTTCTGCCTTCCGTCCATCAATTGTGTGTCTTTTGCTTTCTCGCCCTAAGTGCGCCAGGTATACCCAGACGTGGGTCCTGGACTCACTGTGCCACTGGAATGAAGCTATCCTGGCTGAAGAGGGGTGAAACCCCGAAACCGGTCCTAGGATGCTTGTTTCCGGTCCAGGGAGGACCTGGCTTGGCAGTTCGGGCTGGACTATTCCCATGAGGCGCAGGGTCAAGACTGATTTGCATATGGCCAGGTCTAAACTGGGGTGGCATGGTGAGCAAAAGAATGATGGATTTAACCCAGATCTCTTGACTGGGGGTGAATGTTTTGATTTGTTCTGCATTCCGTCCATCAATTGTGTGTCTTTTGCTTTCTCGCCCTAAGTGCGCCGGTTATGCCCAGACGTGGGTCCTGGGCTCACTGTGCCACTGGAATCAAGCTATCCTGGCTGAAGAGGGGTGACACCCCGAAACTGGTCCTAGGATGCTTGTTTCCGGTCCAGGGAGGACATGGCTTGGCAGTTCGGGCTGGACTGTTCCCATGAGGCGCAGGGTCAAGACTGATTTGCATATCGCCAGGTCTAAACTGGGGTGGTATGGTGAGCAAAACAACGATGGATTTAACCCAGATCTCTTGACTGGGGGTGAATGTTTTGATTTGTTCTGCATTCCGTCCATCAATAGTGTGTCTTTTGCTTTCTCGCCCTAAGTGCGCCAGGTATACCCAGACGTGGGTCCTGGACTCACTGTGCCACTGGAATGAAGCTATCCTGGCTGAAGAGGGGTGAAACCCCGAAACCGGTCCTAGGATGCTTGTTTCCGGTCCAGGGAGGACCTGGCTTGGCAGTTCGGGCTGGACTGTTCCCATGAGGCGCAGGGTCAAGACTGATTTTCATATGGCCAGGTCTAAACTGGGGTGGCATGGTGAGCAAAAGAATGATGGATTTAACCCAGATCTCTTGACTGGGGGTGAATGTTTTGATTTGTTCTGCATTCCGTCCATCAATTGTGTGTCTTTTGCTTTCTCGCCCTAAGTGCGCCAGGTATGCCCAGACGTGGGTCCTGGGCTCACTGTGCCACTGGAATCAAGCTATCCTGGCTGAAGAGGGGTGACACCCCGAAACCGGTCCTAGGTTGCTTGTTTCCGGTCCAGGGAGGACCTGGCTTGGCAGTTCAGGCTGGACTGTTCCCATGAGGCGCAGGGTCAAGACTGATTTGCATATCACCAGGTCTAATCTGGGGTGGCATGGTGAGCAAAAGAATGATGGATTTAACCCAGATCTCTTGACTGGGGGTGAATGTTTTGATTTGTTCTGCATTCCGTCCATCAATTGTGTGTCTTGCTTTGTCGCCCTAAGTGCGCCAGGTATGCCCAGACGTGGGTACTTGGCTCACTGTGCCACTGGAATCAAGCTATCCTGGCTGAAGAGGGGTGAAACCCCAAAACCGGTCCTAGGATGCTTGTTTCCGGTCCAGGGAGGACCTGGCTTGGCAGTTCGGGCTGGACTGTTCCCATGAGGCGCAGGGTCAAGACTGATTTGCATATGGCCAGGTCTAAACTGGGGTGGCATGATGAGCAAAAGAATGATGGATTTAACCCAGATCTCTTGACTGGGGGTGAATGTTTTGATTTGTTCTGCATTCCGTCCATCAATTGTGTGTCTTTTGCTTTCTCGCCCTAAGTGCGCCAGGTATGCCCAGACGTGGGTCCTGGGCTCACTGTGCCACTGGAATCAAGCTATCCTGGCTGAAGAGGGGTGACACCCCGAAACCGGTCCTAGGATGCTTGTTTCCGGTCCAGGGAGGACATGGCTTGGCAGTTCGGGCTGGACTGTTCCCATGAGGCGCAGGGTCAAGACTGATTTGCATATCGCCAGGTCTAAACTGGGGTGGTATGGTGAGCAAAACAACGATGGATTTAACCCAGATCTCTTGACTGGGGGTGAATGTTTTGATTTGTTCTGCATTCCGTCCATCAATAGTGTGTCTTTTGCTTTCTCGCCCTAAGTGCGCCAGGTATACCCAGACGTGGGTCCTGGACTCACTGTGCCACTGGAATGAAGCTATCCTGGCTAAAGAGGGGTGAAACCCCGAAACCGGTCCTAGGATGCTTGTTTCCGGTCCAGGGAGGACCTGGCTTGGCAGTTCGGGCTGGACTGTTCCCATGAGGCGCAGGGTCAAGACTGATTTGCATATGGCCAGGTCTAAACTGGGGTGGCATGGTGAGCAAAAGAATGATGGATTTAACCCAGATCTCTTGACTGGGGGTGAATGTTTTGATTTGTTCTGCATTCCGTCCATCAATTGTGTGTCTTTTGCTTTCTCGCCCTAAGTGCGCCAGGTATGCCCAGACGTGGGTCCTGGGCTCACTGTGCCACTGGAATCAAGCTATCCTGGCTGAAGAGGGGTGACACCCCGAAACCGGTCCTAGGTTGCTTGTTTCCGGTCCAGGGAGGACCTGGCTTGGCAGTTCGGGCTGGACTGTTCCCATGAGGCGCAGGGTCAAGACTGATTTGCATATCGCCAGGTCTAAACTGGGGTGGCATGGTGAGCAAAAGAATGATGGATTTAACCCAGATCTCTTGACTGGGGGTGAGTGTTTTGATTTGTTCTGCATTCCGTCCATCAATTGTGTGTCTTTTGCTTTGTCGCCCTAAGTGCGCCAGGTATGCCCAGACGTGGGTACTTGGCTCACTGTGCCACTGGAATCAAGCTATCCTGGCTGAAGAGGGGTGAAACCCCAAAACCGGTCCTAGGATGCTTGTTTCCGGTCCAGGGAGGACCTGGCTTGGCAGTTCGGGCTGGACTGTTCCCATGAGGCGCAGGGTCAAGACTGATTTGCATATGGCCAGGTCTAAACTGGGGTGGCATGGTGAGCAAAAGAATGATGGATTTAACCCAGATCTCTTGACTGGGGGTGAATGTTTTGATTTGTTCTGCATTCCGTCCATCAATTGTGTGTCTTTTGCTTTCTCGCCCTAAGTGCGCCAGGTATGCCCAGACGTGGGTCCTGGGCTTACTGTGCCACTGGAATCAAGCTATCCTGGCTGAAGAGGGGTGACACCCCGAAACCGGTCCTAGGATGCTTGTTTCCGGTCCAGGGAGGACCTGGCTTGGCAGTTCAGGCTGGACTGTTCCCATGAGGCGCAGGGTCAAGACTGATTTGCATATCGCGAGGTCTAAACTGGGGTGGCATGGTGAGCAAAAGAATGATGGATTTAACCCAGATCTCTTGACTGGGGGTGAATGTTTTGATTTGTTCTGCATTCCGTCCATCAATTGTGTGTCTTGCTTTGTCGCCCTAAGTGCGCCAGGTATGCCCAGACGTGGGTACTTGGCTCACTGTGCCACTGGAATCAAGCTATCCTGGCTGAAGAGGGGTGAAACCCCAAAACCGGTCCTAGGATGCTTGTTTCCGGTCCAGGGAGGACCTGGCTTGGCAGTTCGGGCTGGACTGTTCCCATGAGGCGCAGGGTCAAGACTGATTTGCATATGGCCAGGTCTAAACTGGGGTGGCATGATGAGCAAAAGAATGATGGATTTAACCCAGATCTCTTGACTGGGGGTGAATGTTTTGATTTGTTCTGCATTCCGTCCATCAATTGTGTGTCTTTTGCTTTCTCGCCCTAAGTGCGCCAGGTATGCCCAGACGTGGGTCCTGGGCTCACTGTGCCACTGGAATCAAGCTATCCTGGCTGAAGAGGGGTGACACCCCGAAACCGGTCCTAGGATGCTTGTTTCCGGTCCAGGGAGGACCTGGCTTGGCAGTTTGGGCTGGACTGTTCCCATGAGGCGCAGGGTCAAGACTGATTTGCATATCGCCAGGTCTAAACTGGGGTGGCATGGTGAGCAAAAGAACAATGGATTTAACCCAGATCTCTTGACTGGGGGTGAATGTTTTGATTTGTTCTGCATTCCATCCATCAATTGTGTGTCTTTTGCTTTCTCGCCCTAAGTGCGCCAGGTATACCCAGACGTGGGTCCTGGACTCACTGTGCCACTGGAATGAAGCTATCCTGGCTGAAGAGGGGTGAAACCCCGAAACCGGTCCTAGGATGCTTGTTTCCGGTCCAGGGAGGACCTGGCTTGGCAGTTCGGGCTGGACAGTCCCATAAGGCGCAGGGTCAAGACTGATTTGCATATGGCCAGGTCTAAACTGGGGTGGCATGGTGAGCAAAAGAATGATGGATTTAACCCAGATCTCTTGACTGGGGGTGTATGTTTTGATTTGTTCTGCATTCCGTCCATCAATTGTGTGTCTTTTGCTTTCTCGCCCTAAGTCCGCCAGGTATGCCCAGACGTGGGTCCTGGGCTCACTGTGCCAGTGGAATCAAGCTATCCTGGCTGAAGAGGGGTGACACCCCGAAACCGGTCCTAGGATGCTTGTTTCCGGTCCAGGGAGGACCTGGCTTGGCAGTTCGGGCTGGACTGTTCCCATGAAGCGCAGGGTCAAGACTGATTTGCATATCGCCAGGTCTAAACTGGGGTGGCATGGTGAGCAAAAGAATGATGGATTTAACCCAGATCTCTTGACTGGGGGTGAATGTTTTGATTTGTTCTGCATTCCGTCCATCAATTGTGTGTCTTTTGCTTTGTCGCCCTAAGTTCGCCAGGTATGCCTAGACGTGGGTACTTGGCTCACTGTGCCACTGGAATCAAGCTATCCGGGCTGAAGAGGGGTGAAACCCCAAAACCGGTCCTAGGATGCTTGTTTCCGGTCCAGGGAGGACCTGGCTTGGCAGTTCGGTCTGGACTGTTCCCATGAGGCGCAGGGTCAAGACTGATTTGCATATCGCCAGGTCTAAACTGGGGTGGCATGGTGAGCAAAAGAATGATGGATTTAACCCAGATCTCTTGACTGGGGGTGAATGTTTTGATTTGTTCTGCATTCCGTCCATCAATTGTGTGTCTTTTGCTTTGTCGCCCTAAGTGCGCCAGTTATGCCCAGACGTGGGTCCTGGGCTCACTGTGCCACTGGAATCAAGCTATCCTGGCTGAAGAGGGGTGACACCCCGAAACCGGTCCTAGGATGCTTGTTTCCGGTCCAGGGAGGACCTGGCTTGTCAGTTCGGGCTGGACTGTTCCCATGAGGCGCAGGGTCAAGACTGATTTGCATATCGCCAGGTCTAAACTGGGGTGGTATGGTGAGCAAAACAACGATGGATTTAACCCATATCTCTTGACTGGGGGTGAATGTTTTGATTTGTTCTGCATTCCGTCCATCAATTGTGTGTCTTTTGCTTTCTCGCCCTAAGTGCGCCAGGTATACCCAGACGTGGGTCCTGGACTCACTGTGCCACTGGAATGAAGCTATCCTGGCTGAAGAGGGGTGAAACCCCGAAACCGGTCCTAGGATGCTTGTTTCCGGTCCAGGGAGGACCTGGCTTGGCAGTTTGGGCTGGACTGTTCCCATGAGGCGCAGGGTCAAGACTGATTTGCATATGGCCAGGTCTAAACTGGGGTGGTATGGTGAGCAAAAGAATGATGGATTTAACCCAGATCTCTTGACTGGGGGTGAATGTTTTGATTTGTTCTGCATTCCGTCCATCAATTGTGTGTCTTTTGCTTTCTCGCCCTAAGTGCGCCAGGTATGCCCAGACGTGGGTCCTGGGCTCACTGTACCACTGGAATCAAGCTATCCTGGCTGAAGAGGGGTGACACCCCGAACCCGGTCCTAGGATGCTTGTTTCCGGTCCAGGGAGGACCTGGCTTGGCAGTTCGGGCTGGACTGTTCCCATGAGGCACAGGGTCAAGACTGATTTGCATATCGCCAGGTCTAAACTGGGGTGGCATGGTGAGCAAAAGAATGATGGATTTAACCCAGATCTCTTGACTGGGGGTGAATGTTTTGATTTGTTCTGCATTCCGTCCATCAATTGTGTGTCTTTTGCTTTGTTGCCCTAAGTGCGCCAGGTATGTCCAGACGTGGGTACTTGGCTTACTGTGCCACTGGAATGAAGCTATCCTGGCTGAAGAGGGGTGAAACCCCAAAACCGGTCCTAGGATGCTTGTTTCCGGTCCAGGGAGGACCTGGCTTGGCAGTTCGGGCTGGACTGTTCCCATGAGGCGCAGGGTCAAGACTGATTTGCATATCGCCAGGTCTAAACTGGGGTGGCATGGTGAGCAAAAGAATGATGGATTTAACCCAGATCTCTTGACTGGGGGTGAATGTTTTGATTTGTTCTGCATTCCGTCCATCAATTGTGTGTCTTTTGCTTTCTTGCCCTAAGTGCGCCAGGTATACCCAGACGTGGGTCCTGGACTCACTGTGCCACTGGAATGAAGCTATCCTGGCTGGAGAGGGGTGAAACCCCGAAACCGGTCCTAGGATGCTTGTTTCCGGTCCAGGGAGGACCTGGCTTGGCAGTTCGGGCTGGACTGTTCCCATGAGGCACAGGGTCAAGACTGATTTGCATATGGCCAGGTCTAAACTGGGTTGGCATGGTGAGCAAAAGAATGATGGATTTAACCCAGATCTCTTGACTGGGGGTGAATGTTTTGATTTGTTCTGCATTTCGTCCATCAATTGTGTGTCTTTTGCTTTCTCGCCCTAAGTGCGCCAGGTATGCCTAGACATGGGTCCTGGACTCACTGTGCCACTGGAATCAAGCTATCCTGGCTGAAGAGGGGTGAAACCCCGAAACAGGTCCTAGGATGCTTGTTTCCGGTCCAGGGAGGACCTGGCTTGGCAGTTCGGACTGGACTGTTCCCATGAGGCGCAGGGTCAAGATGATTTTCATATGGCCAGGTCTAAACTGGGGTGGCATGGTGAGCAAAAGAATGATGGATTTAACCCAGATCTCTTGACTGAGGGTTGAATGTTTTGATTTGTTCTGCATTCCGTCCATCAATTGTGTGTCTTGTTCAAAGTACAACAATCATTTGCAATGCAATAGGTCTCGCATTTGCAATAGTTTGAGCTATTGGCATTGTAAATGACAATGCCTTTTAATTATGTCTTCTGAAAAACTGCAAGCGGTGCGTAGACATGCACTTTGTACTTATAGTTGTTGATTACAAGAAGCAAGGCTGACAGTAACTCAATCAAAACAAATGTATAAAGCGCATGGCTGCACTAGCTAGTGCGTCCCAGTGCTGCGACAAGGACCCGGTTTAGACAGCGAGGAAAAAAAACAGCACAGAGAGAGAGAGGTCAGACAGAGTGGTCAGATGGGAAGAGCCACGTTTTGAGCTTTTTCTGAAAAGCAATCTCTGGCGATTCCAACCGGAGCTCTGTAGGAAGCATATTCCAGTGGGTGGCTGGCTGCTAGAAAGCTAAAAGAGCGTCCGCTCATCCTGGCTCTCCTAATCCTTGGGATGCTGACCAGACCCGTCCCACTGGATCTTAGGTACCGTGTGGGAGCATACGGAGTAAAGAGGTCATGCAGATAAGAAGGTCCCTTCTTCTGTATAATACGATGGCTAATACACATGGCTTTGAACAAAACCCGCTCCCTCACCGGGAGCCAATGCAGGGAGGCCAGGGCCATGCTAGATGACGCTCTTCTTGGGAGCATTAGTACGAGGCGTGCAGCCGCATTCTGGATGTGCTGGAGTCTCTGAACACATTTAATATTAGCACCCAAGTACAGAACATTACTGTAATCAAGACGGGACATCACAAGGGCACCAACCATCGTTTTTCTGGCTGACATGGGGTGTAAATCCAATGTCTTCTGAAGGGTGCACAGAACCCCAACACGATTTCCTGTCACTCGCCTGGTGTGAGTCTCAAAGGACAATGTAGTGTCCAACCACATCCCCAGCTTCTTTACCTGATCCTTGGGAGATGGGGTTGGGCCCAAGGTTTGGGGCCACCAGGCAGAGGACCAGATCGAGGGGGCCCTACCCACCACTAAAACCTCTGTTGTTGCCTTTCAATTTGATGCAATTTAAGGCCATCCAGGACGCCAATTCCTGAAGACACATTGAGAAATTCAGTGCTGCCTCATCTGAATCTTGAGTAAGAATCACCACAAGCTGAGTGTCGTCAGCATATGACACCATACTGACACCAAACTTCCCCACAATCTCAGCCAAAGGGGCAATGTAAAGATTGAAGAGATTTGGGCTCAGTATGGAGCCCTGAGGCACCCCTTGGTCCAACTTGACGCTTTTAGATAAGAAAGGTTTCAGTGCCACCTGAAAACTGCGATCACATAGAAAGGAACAGAACCACTCCAAAGCCCTGCCCCCCACACCATCTTCTCTCAGACGTTGTAGCAGTGTGTGATGGGCAACAGTGTCAAAAGTGGCACTGAGATCTAAAAGGACTAGTGCAGCTGTCTGTTCTGCATCTACCTGCCTATGGATCACTTCAGTAGATAAAAGCAGAGCCGATTCGGTAGAATAAGTGGCACGGAAGCCAGATTGTGTAGGGTGGAGAAGGTCATGATAATTAATGTGCGCAGTCAGTTGGATGTTAGCCACCTTCTCTGCTACTTTCGTGAAGTAGGGCAAGAGAGAGATGGGACGAAGATTATCCAATTGACTCATGCAGATGTTAGGTTTCTTTTTTAGAGCAAGACAGTGGCTGTTTTCCAACTTTTAGGGGCAACTCCAGATGAGAAAGAGAGCTCAAGAAGATGTCTAATGTAGGGCTCTATAACATCTAAACTCTCACTAAGAACATTAGGGGAGGCCGGATCACTAGGTGAGCCGGACTTAATACCATGGATTATTTTGTTAAGTATGTCCCTTCTGGGGACTCCAAGGCCTTAGTAGGGCCGTATTGAAGCAGAGTGTAGAGAACTGAGCCCAATTCCTCACCAATTTGGGGGTACCCTTTTTATACAACACAGCGGACTGTGGCAACATGATCCCAAAAGGGACCAAAAAGTGGCCAGACCAAATAACTGGGATAGGGTCTTGAATTTGCAAAGCATCCCAGTTGGCAAAGATCGGATCCAATAAGTGGCCAAGTTGGTGAGTGGGAAGATTAGACCTGAGTGTCAAATGGAGGTCAGCCAATGCCTGGCAGACCTCCTGCACACCATTGTTAGATGGATCATCAAAATTCAGATTCAAATCCCCCACCAATAGCAACTTGGCATATCGTAGAGCCGGCTGCATTATTTGCTCTATCAGGCTGGGCGCAAAGCGTATGTAAGGCCCCGGAGGGCGATATATCAGGAACCCCTTAATACAACAATTTAAGGGTACCATGATGGAAAAGTGCCCAGCTTCACACTCCTCAATGTCTGTACGTTCCAGGGTGCATTGGATAGTTAGCCTATAAATAATGGCAATTCCTCCACCTCTATTGGGCATGCGATCAATTCTAGTAATACCATACTCCTGAGGGAGGGCTTCCAGAATATCAGGAGCCGAGTCCTCATTTAACCAGGTCTCCGTTAGGAATAATACGTCTGGCTGGGCGTCTCTCAAATAATCACAAATTTCATGTTTATGTTTACGTAGGGACCTACAATTTATCAAAGAGCAGTTCAGGACTTGGTTGTTATCTCTGGTTCTGAAGCTAGTCGCAGACATAAAGGGGCAATAGCTGCACTTATGCCATTTGTTCCCTGCTGGGATGCTATGTTTACACTGCTCCAAGATAGGGGGTCATGAGGCCATAAGTTGCTCAGAGGTATACCTACAGGTGGCTCTCAGTCGGGCAGGGGTTCTGGCCCCGGCTCCTGGCCGGTCGGGGACGGGTGCAGACGGGCTTGCCTTTGGCTCGCCTTCGGCGCGCCAGTGGCGCACCCGCTGCACGCGCCCGCTGCGCGTCCGCCCAGGCATGCGCAATATATATCTCTCCTCCCCCTATAGGTCGCTAGCCAAGCCCCCCAGGAAGCGGAAGTGCTGCTCAAGCCTAACCCGCCCTCCGCGCAACGGCACTAATTGCCACGTCGGACCGGGACAGGAAGGCAAAACGACAAACCAAGCACCCGCAGGTAAGAGCAGCAAACAGTGACCAACAATGTTAAAAAGATTAAAAGATTAAAAGAAATAAAAATCAGAGGCAAATAAAAGAAATACCGTACTGGGAGTAAGGTACAAAAACGGGAGTGACTGCACCTCTTTTACTGCCAGCCTAGCTCAAACTCTCACAAATGCAAGACCTAATGTATTGGAATATGCACCACTTTGTGTATTTTGCCTTCTTAGGTGTGCACACTTATAGAAGCAGGGTATTCTTGCATAAATATGATAACATCAGAGGAAGCACAAATTGAGGATGTGTTATTCTCACAACTTACAATTGACCTTGTCATATTCAGGAACTCTTTTGCTGGATTTTTACCTACAAGTAAATGTGTATAACCTGTAAGGCACACGTATTAAATAACATAAATGCGAGTTACGCTTATGGGTGGGAAAAACATGACTCTGCTAGGAAAGCTCAATTGGTAAGGCAATGACTTAAGAGTTTTTGTGTGTATCCGGAGGGTCACTGATTTGAATCCTGGTTGGCCGGCTGAGGAATAGTAACATGCATTTATTTATAGTGCCATGAGGGCCCAGCCCGCAAAAGAAAGCACTGTGAATATATGTCAGGATTTTAAATAGTATTAGACAAAGGCTACCAACGTTTAGAAAATGAAATGTATTGCACCCAAGATGCATGCAGTATAAGAAAGGCTGCCACAAAATGTGCAAAATGATTCAGTGTATAAATGCTTACATGGCCTTTCAAAGTTGGATAACAAAGTTCAATGTGCATGGCAACAGCAGATAAGTGTGACAACAGGGGAGTGAGAGGATGATGGCAGAGGGGCGCTAGAGGGAAGGAAGGGTCATGGAAGAGGAGGGGGTGGTGACATAAAACTGTTGACAAACAAAGCCAATACCAGGAGAATGGTAGCAGAAGAAAAGAATACCAGAGCAGGCAATTGACAGAAATATGATCCCCGACGATGGTGATGTCTCAAGATAGTGATGGCAGAGTAGGGTGGTGACAGGACAAATTAATGGCAGGAGACATGTGCATGCGCTGCCCAGCCTCGACCTAAAAACATGTGAAGCCTATATTTGAAAGAAATAACTAGATTTGGCAGTAGCAGTGTCTGGCTCTGTAAAGTGCCCTGCCTGGGGCAAACTGCCCTGGCTGTCTCCCTACCTCTCTTTGTAACAGCCCTGATATCTCTGTTAGAGATTAACAAAAACATGGCACACCTACAAGTAGTGAAAAATGAAACAGTAAGATTTCTGGCTGCGTTGGATCATGTATCAAACACTCTTAGTACAATACACTTGTTGTCAAGAAAAACAAGCGTTAGTAAAGTCAACAATTCTGGTATTGTTGGCTGCCAACTTTTGGCTTTGCCAATTTTTTTAAATTTTATTGTAAAATAGTTTAAATAAAATACTTATTGTATGTAGGTGCACACTGTGCAAGAAAAGAACGTCTTAGCTCAGAGAGGTAAGCTGACTACTGTTTCCCATGCAAGCGAAGCCTCCATGTTTCTCTCACGTGAAATGGAGCAAAGCCTCTTCGGGTTCCCTTTCTGGTACCCTACTCTGGATTCTGCTCCTGCTCTCTGTCACTCTAGAGAGTCCCTAGCCCTTCCTTTGGAGTAACCTGGTCGGGTCAAACTCTGAAGATGGAGGCAGTCATCACGAACACATCAACAGTGGCGTTCAAGCATGTAGAGAGCCACCCGGGCTCTCTCATACAATGTATCCCGGATGCACTCCTCGGCGGGCTCGACCCGAGGAGATAAATAAACAGCAAGACCGCTCGGGGCCTTCCCACCAGCCAAGAACATACTGTGTGGTGTGCCCTTTATTTTAGCACTGCGCAGGCCCTGTCCCCTTGGCCCGGCCGTGCTACACTGGTGACGAGGCCAGTCGGACCTCGGTGCAGGGCTATGCCCGCTGCAGTGTACGCAGAGCCCACCAGCGGCACTCCCCATCACGTTTCTGCTGTTGGCAGCCTGGGCTGTGCATCTTGTGCCCGGTGCTGCCACCCCACTGTGCCTCACCTTGCCTCCGGCATGTCCAGTGCTGCTCTGCCGCTGCCGCCTTCCCACTCTGGCTGCGCTTCACCGGATTGCGACCCTGCCTGGAACAGCATCTCCGTCACCTCTCGCACATGCCGGCGCACTTCCCAAAGGCTACGGGGAGCATGCACAAGTTGGCGGTGCGCGTCCAAGAGAGATGCAACATGCACGCACTGGTGAGTCGGCCCAGCCCCTGGGAACCGCTATAGTGGCACGCTGCAGCGTTGTAGGCCTCAAATGGCTGCTAATTGAAGAGGACTCATCCCACATGGCCAGCACCTCCCAGGCTGTGCCACAGAGAGCCCATCAGGCAAAGCAGGCCTCAAACATTTACAAGGGCTCATCGCACCATCAGCCCACACAGGGGGGAGCCCTCCAGGCCCAGTGGCCCCCACACTGCCCATGCAGGCTGAGCGCCACCATGACCCTGAGCGGGACAACGTGAAGAGACACTTTATCTGCCACACAGCCTATCTGGCTACAGAGCCACTTCACCCAGGACAGAAGGCCCAGTACTTCGTGCCTTCTCTGGCCCACCAGACACGTGGCGACACGCCAATACACGCCCAGTATTCAGGGCCTCTAGCAGAGTCACCGTGCCATCGATACTGCACCCAAGCACGCCGACACCATGAGCACGCTGGCCACAGCAGGCGCATATGGCCAACAGGGCGGAGCGGGTGGCCCACGCAGAGGTGATGATGCCCGGGCCATGGCCACGTGGTCGTCTCCCCACTGCTACCTTTCAGCAAGACCACTGACCCTGTCACGGCAGCCCCACGATGGAAAGCGTGGATCGGACACTTGAATCAATACTTTAGGGGTACCAGAGAGCAGACGGCGCCATTAAAAGGTCACTGCTCATACACTACGGCGGTGCTGAGATCTATGATCTGTTTGAAACATTGCCCAACACTGGGAATGATGACAACTATGAAGCTGCTGTCGCCGCGCTCAACAGGCACTTTGACCCACAGCTCAACCCTGACTTCAAGCGCTTCAAATTCAAACAAGCGCCACAGTCGGACACAGAATATGTGGACAGGTTTTATGAGCGGCTGCACAGACTGGCAGGCACATGCGCATTTACGGACCCAAGGGAAGAAATACGTGGCCAAGTTATCCAAGGGTGCCGCTCAGCGCTGCTATGAAAACGGATCCTTCGGCAACCTGGGATCTCTCTAGACAAGAGCCTCATCCTGGCCAGGTCCCATGAACTCTCAGATGCCCGGAGAGGCAAAATGGAAGCCGCCCTGCACAGAACCGCCGCGCTGCCGCAGGCACTGAAGCACACGCCCATCAAAGAAGAAAGAGTGGATGCCATACAACGGCACCCAAACACTGCTCGTCCAGCCCAGCGGCCGTCATTGAGTGGAGCGTTCTGCAACTGCGGCGTCGAACATCTGGCAACGGCAGTGTGTGGAGCGAAGGGGAAGACGTGCTCCCACTGCGGAAAGGTGAATAACTTTGCCAAGGTGTGTAGAAGCAGCCGGTCTCGACAGACGTACACCGGTGGCCTCGGGAAATGATGCAACGGTTGCACCAGGTGTCACTCGACGATGCGCCATCACAGGACGTCGACACGGGGGTGCTGTCTCGTGCTCGAAGAAGATGACAATGATGTGTTTGTCATATCCTTTGTCAGCAGGTCGGACAAACACCGAAGACCGCCGCCGATATGCTTTGTCGAAGTAGGTGGGTCTGCTGTCCAGGCACTCATCGATACCGGTGCATCCGTCAACGTCATGGATTCGGAGCAGTATGACCCCTTGTCACCACGGCCCCCTCTTGCACCCACCAAGGCCCAGATCTACACCTATGGAGGCACACACCCCCTGCCTCTCAGGGGAGTCATTGAGGCAGAAGTTACCAGCGACATATAGGTCATGAAGGCCCGATTTCATATCACTGAAGGGAGGAAAGACACCCTTCTCAGCTGTCACACAGCAGAAGACCTCGGTCTGGTCTTTTTCGCTCATCAGGTTCATGACTCCCACGCTGATGCCATCTTACGAGAATTCCCTGCATTGTTCACCGGGCTAGGCAAGCTGAAAGGGAAGCAGTTCAAGCTCCACATTGACCCCCACGTGAGGCCTGTTGCCTTGAGACACCGGAGGGTGCCGTTCAACCTCCGCCCACAAATGGAGGAGGAGTTGAAGAAACTCAAAGACCTTGACGTCATTGAAAGGGTGTTGGGCCCCACTCCAAAGGTGTCCCCGCTGGTCCTGGCCCCAAAGACTAAACATCCGGGAGTCATAAGACTTTGTGTGGATAGGAGACTACCGAATCAGACAGTCAAAAGGGTGCGTCATCTCACCCCCACCATGGATGACATAGTGGTAGACCTGAATGGAGCCAAGTGGTTCTCTAAGTTCGACCTGAATGCGTGGTACCACCAGTTAGAGCTTGAGCCGGGGAGCAGGTACATCACCATGTTCTCCACCCACGTTGGCCTCAGGAGATTCAAGAGACTGAGCTTCGGAGTGTCATCTGCAGCCGAGGTCTTCCAGAACGCCATCCGGGATGCACTGTCTGGCCTGCAGGGCATCATCAACTTAAGCGGCGACATCTTAGTGTTCTGAAACATCTTAGAAGATAATCACACTCATCTCCAAGCCACCCTCCAGTGGCTGGAAGACTGTGGGCTGACGCTTCACAAAGCAAAGTGTTCGTTCTACCAGGAATCTCTCGACTTCTTCGGGTACATCTTCACCAGAGAGGGGCTACGGGTGGATCCCAAGTAAGCCATGGCCATCCGGGCGACAAGTACCAGTAAGACTCCCTCCGAGGTTCGCAGTTTTCTCGGCATGGCCACTACTGTGGCAGGTTCATACCAAACCTGGCCTCCATCTCAGAGCCACTACGGGCCCTCACCCGCAGTGACTACCTGTGGGAATGGACCGTAGCGGCTAACACAGCGTTTAACACCATCTAATCAGCGCTCATGGACAAGATGGTGATGGCCTACTTTCACACGGGGGGACTGATGAAGTTAGTCATAGATGCCAGCCCAGTGGGCCTAGGAGCGGTCCTCCTTCAGGAACATGACCAGGAGACCTGGAAGCCAGTCTCCTATGCCAGCCGGGCGCTGTCCGACACAGAGACTCGGTACGCCCAGATCAAGAGGGAAGCCCTGGCGATAAAATGGGCTTGTCAACCCTTCCATCTCTATCTGTATGAACAGGAGTTTCAGGTAGTGACGGAGCACAAGCCGCTGCTCCCACTCTTTGCAGCGTTGTCAAGACTGGCACCCCCCAGAATCGAAAGGTAGGCAGTACAGCTGCAGGCATACAACGTCAAGTTTGGGTTCAGGCCGGGAGCACACAACCCGGCGGACTACCTCTCACGGCACCCGAGTCTCTGGCTGTTCAAAATCCACCTCTGGATGTGGCACACTCGGAGACATTTATGAAGATGGTCTCATATGAAGAATGCACCACCGCCATGACATTGGAGGAGATTGGCCAAGCGACGGCTACCGAAGAGACACTGGAGAGAGTGAAGAACGCCTTGCTGAACAACAGGTGGACCCGTTTCCTGGATGGGATCAAGTCGCACTGGGCAGAAAACAGCCATGCTCGGCAGCAGCTCTGGCAGATCCGCAACGAACTGAGAGAAGGAGCACAGGGAGTCATCCTGAGATGGCACGTCAGTGTAATCCCAACGGCACTGCAAGACAGAATAATCCAGCTGGCGCCTGTGGGGCATCAAGGGATGGTGAAAACCGAAGCTCGGCTGAGAATCAAGGTCTGGTTCTCGGCCATGGATACCAGGGTGGAAGACAAGGTGCGGCAATGTCACTCGTGCACCATCACTAGCGGTGACCCAGCACCGGCACCAGTCATCACAGAAGAGCCGAACGAGCTCACTTGGTCCAAGATTAGCATTGATTTCTGGAGCTTTCCCGACGGCCGCCACACACTGGTGCTCATCAACTCATTCTCAAAATTCCCCATTGTGGAGGTAGTGGCGTCCACTGCATTCATGCAAGTCAGGAAAGTCCTGGACAAGATCTTCGCCCTCCTAGGCCTGCCTGACGAAATCCGCTCAGATAATGGACCCCCATTCCAACGCCACAAGTTCCAAGACTATCTGGAGAACAGAGCGATTCACCACAGAAAGATCACCCCTCTGTGGCCTCAGGCCAATGGGGAGGTAGAACGTTTCATGCGAACTCTCAATCGGGTTATGCGCATCGCCGTGGATCAGGGGAAGGATGTGCAGTCGGCACTCAACCAATCCTGGATGCATACAGACAGACGCCCCACAGCACCACCCGGTGCGCTCCATCCCATCTGTTCTTTAAGAGAGCCCCACGAGACAGCATTCCGACAGATCCAGCGTGGAAGCCCCCAGAGAGAGATGGCGCTGCCACCCAAACCAGGAAGGCGGCGACCAACCAGAAGGCAAGCATAGTAAGAGGAGCAAAGGAACCGGAGTTGAAAGTAGGATACCGAGTGGTGGTTAAAGACAGACACCCTGGTTGTAAATTCTGCACATCTTTTGAACCGGAAGAATGGACTATCGTCAAGGTGCAAGGAACCATGGTCACTGCCAAAAGGGGTCAATAAGTTGTTACTAGGAATGTGTCAAGTTTCAAGAGGACAAATGGGTCGAGCAATGGTCCTGAGGAGTCGGAGGAAGTGGAAGGGCAACCAAATCTCACTCCCATCGGCTCGCCGGAGGCCGTGACTCCATCACCAAGACACTTACAAACCGAAAGCAGAGAAGATACACCTGTTGCTATAAGGCTAGGCCAAGACAACATGAATACATCACCCTCCAACACCCAGGCGGACGCAGTGGACAATTCCAACTCCCGGAGCCAGAGGTATGGTCTCCAACTGAACCCTGCACCTAGCCAGAAGCTGAAGGACTTCATGTACACATCCCCCTAGGCTTGCGGACTGTGGTGCACAGAGACTAAAGAAAAGGAAGGATGTAGAGAGCCACCTGGGCTCTCTCATACAATGTTTCCAGCATGTAAGCATGTAGTCCTTGGGGCGGGCTCTACTCGAGGAGATAAATAAACGGCGAGAGACTGCCCGGGTTCTGCCCGCCAGCCAAGAACATACTGTGTGGTGTGCTCTTTATTTAAGCGCTGCGCAGGCCCTGTCCCCTTGGGCCCCGCCGCGCTACAGACAACACTAGGTCACAGCAGTGCAGAAGAGCCCGTGCTGACTTTTTAAAAGTGAAAGAGTTCATTGTGGTGCCTTTTTAAAAGAGAATGGCTTTCTCTTTTAAAATGGTGGCACAATGAAGGCTTTCACTTTTAAAAAGGAGGTGCGATGAATGCTTTCACTTTTAAAAAGTTGGCACGATGTACGCTTTCACTTTTAAAAACGTGGCGCGATTAACTATTTCTCATTGCGCCGCCTTTGTAAAAGTGAGTTTTTGTTGCGCCACCTTTAAAGTGTTCATCGTGCCACCTTTTTAAAAGTGAAAGCATTCATCAGAATTCAACACCGAGAAAGTGACACACAGATTGCATCTTCAAGCGCTATCTTTGTAAGTCAGAAGTACTCCCCAAAGGAACAAATTGGCAGCTAGAGCGAAAGGTAACTTTAGTTGACCGGTGCTCCTTAGTAGAAAATGGAAATGATGTAACTGCAGTGCCAACTAATAGGGCGGCAGAAAATAAAAGTGACCCGCGAGTGAACCAATGGCACCAGCAGGCGGGATTACACTCAGTATGAGTCAGAATAGCAGGTCTTGCAGACAGCGCATGCGCTGATGCTTGACCTAAAAAATGGAGAACAGGGAATTGTCTGAGAGGAGCTGGAGCCTTATCAGCCCACGAATCTCTGACCGGCACCTGCAGGGACGAGACATCGAGCCGCGAGTCCACTCTGGAAGAGATTCTCAATGGGAAGCGTTGGGGTGTTGCTAGTGCGGGGCTTATGCACCTTTAGGCAATCCAAGATGGCCAGCGAGGTTAATGGGTCGCATTGCGGGAGCCCCAGCTAAATCCGGCCGTCCTTGCTGCAGGGCTGAAGAGCGTAGGACCAGCCGCTAAAGGCTTGACAAGCCAAGCGAGAGTATGAGGCCCCAGCCACCACAGGGCCTGTCCTTATTCGGTTTTTTTTGCCATGTGTCTAGATCCAGTGATGCCTGAAGGAAATGGATAAGGAAAACTGAGACAAAACAATACAACTGTGCGCACACACACTGTACTAGGTTAGATTCCCTTACCAAGGGAGAGTAGGCAGGATGGGGAGAAGAGCATAGTTAGGTAGTGCGAGGTGTAGGGGAACCTGTTAGGGGCCCCAACCCTGCAAGCAGTTTTCCTGAGAAGGATGTACCTTACCCACTGAGGGCCCCCCTGACTGATAACTCCAACCCTGCTGGGCAGAGGACGATGTTGTGCAGCCCAGGGGGATCCTGACAGGTTGTTGCTTGAATGGGGCTTCCCATGCCCTCAACTAATAACACAATTTCATACAGGAAGCACTCTATGGAACGGTGTGGTGGAAGCATCCACTAGCAGCCCAGCAGGGCAGAAGGAGAAGAGTAGGGATATTTAGACAAAGGATAGCACTATTTTCCCAAACAAAGTAAGAAAATATGCTAAATATAGGTTACTTGGACAAGATAAATACCAAAGTATTGATAAATTGGAGCCCATACTAGGGAAAGCCACCCAGTGCCGCGATGCAGTCAAGCCATATGTACAAACATTCAACTTTTATTGACTTTCACTTAATAGCATAAGTAAACTCCCAATGGATTGTGGCCGTTGCAGGTGGGGCTCCTCATAGTACCTTGTCAAGAGTTCCACAAAAGTCCTTGGTACAATGTTGTCACAAATAGATACATTTATCAGTTTACCAAGTACACCCAGTAAAACGCAAAATACAAAAGTAAAATTTTATGCCATAGCAAAATTTCCAATTGTAATAGGTTGTGTTGTTGGCACCCACATCCCTAGGGAGTGATTTTTTATGCAGAAATGGGAATCATCAGCATTGATTAAACATTAAGGGGGTGTGCAATATGAATTGCATAGTATAGATCTAGTGGTCTATTAATCAGGAAACAGATACGATTCCTGTATATTCTGTCATTGTTCATTGTATGACCTGCTAGCAAGAGCAGATCTGGAGCATAATTCTTATTTATATCTGTTTTAGTAGACTGTTGATATGCCTCCTGGACATGGATTGTGCCACCAGAGCTGGTTTCATAAACACCAAGTCAATGAGAGTGTAAGGCTACACACAAGCAGACAAGGAGTATTGTTGAAAGAACATTTTGATAACTGAAAGGAAGATTTTGCTGTTTGTGTAAAAGTGGGAGTGCACCAAGAACATAATCTAAAGATCTGTTGTAAAATTATAGCCACATGAGCTAATTGTGCAAAACATAGCAATGCATGAAAGGACTGTCAATTGAACCTTAGAATGGGGGATTTAATGAAGATGATGATGACACTGAATATCGACAATGTCAACATTAAGGACAAGATGTAGCAAGAGCTGCAGAAGAATATTTAATTATTTTTGAGGTAGAGGAGACAGAAGCATGAAAGTAAACAGATTTGTTTCCGGTATTTACCCATACGCCCATTCTTAATTTCATTTGTAAGCTTTAACGCTCAACATAAATTAAGATATAATTTTGAGCCAACCCATTCTTTCCATAATAAACATAAGAAGAAACAATTTATGTATTTTAACATGAAAAAATATTTTTTAAGCATAGCTCGGATTTTTATTTGTGTTGTGCTCTACTAAGCGGTCAATTCCGATCTTGTTCAAAAGGGCTTTGAATCAGATTTGGATTTGATCAAACCGATTCGGAGCCCTTGTTTCTGACCGATTCATTCCCTGTTCCAAACGACCAAGTACAATGCCTGTAAACCCGTAGCGCTGACTAAATTGGTTCCGAAAGGCATCCGGTGAGACTGAGCCTTTCCAGAGCCGATACAGATACGTACAGTTCTATGGACTTGGTTTCCGAGCGAGCAAGTACGATGAATGATTCGGACAGCCTTTCCTATTTGGTTTGCCCAGAATGAAAAAGCTGCCTGATTCTGTCTTTGAGCGCCCATAGCATACCCCCCTTCACCAGGGGTCCTCTGAATGAGGCCCATGGGGGTACCCATCGGTCCCCTCTTCCCTACCATGCACAATGTGGCAGGTACCATGGGTGCCCGCCACAGGGTGCAAGGTTTTTCCCAACTTCCTCTTTCTTTAATGGTGACCTGTGTTCACGTTCGGTACACAGGCTCCCATTGAAGTCCGACCGAATCGTATTCGAATGCATAGGGATGCATCGTACTTGTTCGGTCGGACTCACCCAATCCGAGTCGTCCGGAAAGGTTTCCGGAACCAAGTCATTGGACATGCTTTCCGAATGAGATCCGAATCGACCCCTAAGAGTCGTACTCTCTATTGTGCACTGGGTTCCACAGACCTGTCCGTACCAACTGTGGCTTCTCATTCTCCTTGTAGTTTTTTGTCTCAGCTGTCATAGAAACCCTACTAACACTAGCGGGTTTTTCACTTCCCACCGATGCTGTGGCTATCTGCATTTCCGCATGAGTATTTGTCAGTTGTGCACGACTTCTGTCTACGTTGCCACTGTGACAAATCTTTTCAGTTTGTATATTTGCTGTGTGTCTGCACATTGTGGTCATTGTTAAAGTCTGCCTCTCAAAAAAAACTGATGGCTGTTTTCATTGGGCCATTGCCTATGTATTTGCATCTGAGTGAGCATCAATGAGTTGGTACGATTCCTTAACTGAGCTTAAATTAAATTGGGAAATCTAACTTTTGTAAAAACCCAATTATTTTTGCAAAAGCTCGCAGAAAATATACAATATAAAATTATTTTGACCTCCTTTTTAGTGTCCATTTGCTGCCTCTGGGTCAGCAAATGAGGGTGGACAGTTAGAGGTGGTTTATTTCTCTCTTTCCTGCATTGCATGGTTTGTGACCTGGAGGCGGAACACACTTCCAAGAAGCTCAAACACCACATCAGCACAGCCAGGAGACAAAGGTTGCCTGAAGACTGGATACCACCAATTATGCAACTGCCCAGGCCTCCTTTGACAGTCATTCTCCTGGCACCCCGACTCTTCCAGGGCTCGACTGGCAGACAGTGCATCTGGCATTTTCCCAGACGGCTGGAAAGGGTGGAGGGACGGTTTTGCAGGGAAGGGGCCGGTTTTGTTAGGGGGGCTGGTTTTGCAGCAGTGCTGCAATATTGGCCCCCAGTAACAAAAGCAGCAATGTTTCACACTTGTGCACCCCCAGGACTTGTCTGACAAAGCAGCCAGGGCTGCTTTGAGTTGCCAGTCCAGCCCTGGACTCCTCCTCCTACCACTTTGGCTCCTGTCGCTTGATTTTCTTGACTCAGTCATGCACTCAACCTCCTGTTTCCTTCCCCTGTTACTCGTAGATTTCAAATTGAAATCAGTACTTTCTCTGGCACCTGGCCAAACATCCCTCTTCACAGCTCACTCTTGCTTTTCAGTGCTGCTTTGCTTGTTCTGCAGCTGGGTCACAGTATTTTGGTGATAGTCACATTTCGTGCCTGCTTCAAATGATGCAAGTTTTGCTTTTTTTGACTGCTGTTTTTTCTCTTGAGGCAGTAAAATTATCAAAATTTGGTAAACCAGACCACGATGTCCTGGGGCGCTGGTAATAGTACTTTGGTTAACATCTGACTGAAATTTGCGTCTAATACCTGCCAGTGGCATAGCTAGACCTTTTGCTGCCCCTGGTGGCACATACTTTTACCGCTCAGTGGCGGCCGCATGTAGAGGACAGCGTTTGGCGATTCATATGTTTGCCGCCCTGTGACGGCCTTAGGTAAAAGCGGGGGGGCCACCGCCCCCAAAAAAATGGAGCTGCCCGAGGCGGACCGTCCCCCCCTTGCTATGCCAGCGGTACCTGCCCTGTCTGAGTAATGACTGATGTCCATCCCTGTCTCAATATATTTGTTGTTTGATGAGCAATACCCCTTGTATGTGTTTGTTCAGACCTTGAAGGTATTGATGAAGATCTCCTAAGAAATTTCATTGGTAGGAAAGTGGCCTTTTTATTGTGGCAGTAGTTTCAGAAGTACTTGCTACAGGTAATGTTGTCATCCTGCTCTGATAGTTCTCCCTTCATTTGGGCATGGGTCATTGCATAGGTAGCTCAGTTAGGGTGCACTATATGTGTTTCATTCATTTATATTTCTAGAATGTGTTTACAAAAATCATATGATGAAATATATAAAAGGTAACACTTGAAATGACATGCAATTAGTAAAGCCTTTATTAATGACAGCATTTTATTTTAAGTTCATGTAATTTTTGAAATTTGTGGTAAAGACTAGCTTCCTTCTAGAAAAACTACAATGCTCATGATGCCTTATGTTAGATGTGAATAACATTCAACATGGATTGTGTAATTTTTTTAAAGTGTAACTAATTTTACACTATTCCCTGCTTTATAATGTTTAATGATTACATACAATACCTTATTCTTTTGGTAATTGATGTATCTATCATAGAGACTCCAATCACCACCTTTGGATGGCAAATAGACTCTATCAATTGATACATAAGCGATGGCGATCTCTGTTCTGCGTTCCCCCCCGTTGCATCTGCATCCTGCCACTGGGTTGTAATTCTTTCCCCAGTTCTAGACCTTAAGTGATATCAATGTTTGCAGACTTCCTCCATAATCCTGTTGGCATCATCTACTGCATTTATCCATCCATGACTTTGTCTCCATGTCTGTTTTTGATGACCTAGGAGATTGTGAGTGAGGCCTTGCCAAAAGGATTCTTATTTTCAGGCACACGCTCTTTCACCGGGATCTCCAGATCAGGTCACTGAATTTTCACTTTCTCTTTCTTCCTACTTCCTCCTATAGCATCTGACTTGACCTTCTGATGATTTCTAAAAGTATAAAATAGTGATTGTGCAGTGTAGTCTTCTCTCTGGCTTTGCAGAAATGATTTTGGCTGACTTCCTAGGTCTGTGCCATTCTCAATTTGCAGCCAATGATTTGCAATATACAATGCATATCAAATCGCAAATTGAAAATAGGTAATTAGTGATTGAAAACATTTAGAAATTGCTATTTGGATAAGAGGGTTTGTGGTAAATCTTAATTTGAATTTGGATGTTGTGAATCATTATTTTTTGTAAATCACAGTTTACTAGGTTTTAACATCAGGCCCTGTGTTCCTAAAAGTAGCAACATTTTTTAACATAGAGTAATTTCTTTCATCTTGTGTCACTGACCAATTAAGAGCATGTCCCTCCATATACAACAATACAAAGTCTACCTTAGTCTGTGCGTCTGAGAACACTGCCAGTTTACAGAACAATTGCAACCGGCACAAATTTGTTTCTCCATAAAACCACAAGGTTCCAGGGGTACAGTTCGTGCCTGAAGGATCTGCAACTGTTGTGTTAATGTAACTACTGCTGGTGATGCTTGTGAGTATATTTAAGGTGGATAAGTCACCACCAGTATTCTTCCAGATGGCTGATGCCCTCTCAGTGGGGATGGTAAGACTCCTGAGTTTTCTCGCATAGGAGCCTAGTGATAGTGGTGTAAGTCCTGCCTGCAATTTATCCACATGATGTGCTAGTCTAGCTAGCCTAAATTTGGTGGGCAATGCCTCCTGGTTTGAGACAGCCAACTAAGTTTGCAAAGCCAGGCACTCAGACCTTGCTGCTCTGACTTACTGTGGCAGGAAGGGAAGAGATTCTAGGACTTTATTCGTGACTCAAGTGTTAGGATCATAAATGTGGGGTTGGCAATCAGTAAAGCATTAACTTCCAGCAGTTGAGATGGTCCTAAAGAATGTCAACCTTGCTGCCCAGACCGCCTCTCCTCCCACTGAAAGTCACAGTGAGGCAAAACCAAGCTCTGGGTCAAAGGTGGATTGGGATATGAGAGAGAAAGCAAGATTGGCCCTGTACTAATGCTCAGGTGAATCAAGAACCCAAGGTTCCCAGTCTAATACAACTCCATTGGCAGTGGTACTGACGAGCATTGAGACCAAATACACTGAGGGGCTCATTTACAAGCCCCTTTATTTGTGCCACAGGAGCATAATTATGTTAAGCTCCGGAGGTGCAGTGTGCTGATCCCTATCTACAAGGCCACTCAAAGCCACTTTGTGTGGCTTTGAGTGGCCTCGTAGATATGGTGTAAGCAGCCCAGCGCAAGTCGCTGCATTGCCTTTGATCCAGTGGGTCACCAACCTCAGATACTCATTACAGTATACTCAATTGGGCCCATAAACACACACTCATTCATAATAGGCTAGTAAATAGCACTGGGGTCTATTTATTGTGCTAATACCTGTAAGATGAATTTTATCTAATCATATCTCACCAAACCTCTTGATCCGTGGATTTTCCTCTGGTCAATGGAACTTTTAGTTAACTAAATAGGTGAAGATTGCATATAACAAACCTTTATTTAAATACCCACAGACTCAGGAGAGTTTAAAATGTTTATCTAGTAAATTCATGGGAGCCAAGAACCATAATACAGTTAGAACACCATCTTCGACAAGGAGAGGAAGAGAAAATAATTCACTTAGAATAATAGTTAAAATTATTACGATGACAGAACCTGTGTAGGGTGGAAAAGAGAGAGCAGTATATTGACATACTACCCAGAATTATTTTTACCTAGTATGGTGTGGAAACAAAGCCCTTGCCCAATGAATTCGGAAGGGTCCCCTGGGACAGATCAGGCGACCAAGGCTCAGGACAGGATTCAGGCCAGGATAGATGACCTCTTTAGATACGACGCCTGCACCGCACCCCTCTCTGACGCCATCTTCCTCCTTGGTTCTTCCGCGATGTTCTCTAACCCCTTCCATGCTGCGCAGATTCCGCCGCTGTGCTGGCGGAATCTTGCGCGGGCGGGTTCATGACGGAATGGTTCCGTCATGAGCACAGCTCAACCGTGGGTCATGACGGAACCATTCCGTCATGAGCATGGAAGGGGTTAATATGTGCCTCCTCGGTTCTTCCGCGATGTTCTCTAATATGTTGGCTCAGAAGTTCTAAGTCTGGATTTAGATCTTCTTCAGTATTTTCTTTACATTTTGGATAGCATCTCAGTCTCTCAGCATTCTCAGTCTCTCTGTGGTAACTGATCTAACTAAACTACCTCTATTATACCTTTCTAATGGCATGTACCACTCATGAATGTTTCGAATTTACAAAACTCCTAACTCTGATTGGACAAGGAAAGGGGAGATGATCATCACACGATGCTAAGTTTAATTCTTTTCTTTAAGCTCATTGTTCTATGTTCCCTCCCCTTAATTTACTTTCCCATGCTTTATTTCCCACCTGTATTCACAAGTTAATCAATACAATGTATACAGTTTTATTAAAAATTCTTCCGTTCTCAGGACATCATGCTTGTTCTCAGGGCATGTTACTATTCCTCTTTTGGATGACATTCAAGGCTTTGCATCACGGCTCCTGGGTCCTTTCAACTGCGCATGTGAAATGGTCAAATGATGTGCAAAGTTCAGTCCTGCACGGAGGCCCAAATACGAACTAATAGAGAGGTCAAAGAAAAAGAGTATTAAAATAAAAAAAAAATGATTTCACTGTATACCATTTATCTCTACTCTATGCCCATTTACTTATATCAATTTTACGGATTAGCATTTTAGTAAACTTACATGGTTTAGTTTCAGCCAAGCATGCGCATTATCATGTGCGTTCCAAGCGGCCATTTTAAAGGCAACTGCGCAGCTGCAAAGATTTCCCTCCAAGCGATAGTACGTCATACTGCGTAGATGCAGTAGACTCATGTGCATTGCAGAATCCTGCGTTTAGTGGCCATTTTAGAGACACACATGTTAATTGTTAGTAATACACATAGGCAAGCTTCCCCTAGATACAGTGTGCGGATTTTCTGGAGCGTTATTAGTATTTACAAACACAATTATTACGGTATTACAAGTTATTTGAGAGGATTGCTTCCGAGCAAGTCTCTATTATATGAGTCCTTGCTCCATCAATCCCCTCTCTGATGGCATTTTATGCCATCACTAAATTTCCATCACTAAATCAGATGCCAACTTTAGCACATCTCCAATTCTTCTTCAACCTTCTCATTGCCTTTCCTTTCATTTCTGTATTGTAGACCCTTCATTCTTTTATATATATTTCCTTTCAATTCTTCAAGTTGTATCTCTTCATACTTTCTTTTCTTACTCATTTAATTTACTTCATACCCTTTTCTTTTCTTGCAATATTTGAACCATGCCATTATTGCTTAGACTAATAATGTTATCAATAAAATTGGCAGCATTATTTGACCTATTATGCTCTTACCTATGTTAGAAAACCAGCTCCCTATTGTAGTAATACTATTTGTTAATTTCTTCCATACACTATCAACTTCCAGTGGTTTTAATTATTTTTCCAATTTCGTAAGGTTTTAAATATATCTTCCAATTTCAACACTTTTATCAGGTATGTTGGTGCAACAATGTTACACCTTCAGCATTTTACAGATTCCGCCCTCTTTTGCCAATATTATGTGAAGAGCAAGTCGATTCTGCAAGACCATAGATCTGATCACAACCATTTCTGTATTGATCATCAAGAATCATCCAGCAGTGTCAGTAGATAACCGATCTACTACTGTAGATAGTTGACACATTTTGTCGGGAATTCAGAATTACTCCCACTGAAGGTATCAATGCACTGAAAATGTCACCTACTATTTCAGAAAAACTAGCTCTTTTTATACGTGTTAGTTCCTTTGTGTCTTCATTGCTTCTAGTGGTTCTTCTCACATGGTACACCTTTGGGAATACTATTCCAAAATAGCAACTCCCGTACCAATGTGCAGGCACCCTGAAATAAGCTTTATTGCCACACACATAATAAATTCCAGCAAATACTGGATCTGTTCCACCTATTAGTCCCTATCCCCCAATAACTAAGAAATTATGTTTGCATTCACTGGAACCAATAAACACATTGTTATATTCAGTTTTTAATCTATGGAGGCAGATCTTCCATTTCTTTTCAAAGTCCAAGGACATAGCAGCATGAATCTTGCCAGGTTTATAAATGTCATCTTTCTCAGCCCACTGAGGTATTTGGTTCAGAAGCCCTTCACTGGAAGTCATGTCTCCTTTGCTCAACTAAATTCTAAAATATATTTTCTTCTTCATGTAATTTACATGTTAAATTGTGCTTATGTGCTTCGGGTATATATCTATTGTCTTCATGGTTAGGAAATATTCTCCTATAAGACTGTGTATATTTAGCACTAAGAACTGGGTTCATGCTCTTTCGCATAGGAACCTCGGAATAAATCACATCTACATTAGAATAATAATATTGTAGTTTTCCTGTTCTATAAAACAAACTTGCTAAACACTACAAGATATACCATACTTTAATGGAATATGATGATATGTCACACCTTCTGCTACTGATGCTGGTAATTTCATACACACATAACAATCACTAACTTCCATAGTGTACCCGTACTGCACTAGCAACTTTGTAAATACATTTAAAGCAGTGTCATTGTCTGTCACAGTGTGGGGTATATCTAACTAATCTGGTGCTTCTAGGTCTACTTTGTCTCCCTTTGTCCTATTCTCATCTGGTGCTTCAAATGCTATTTCCTTTAATGTTAGCTACTTTCTCATTCATTTCTGTGTTATTCCTTTCTTTTGTAACCATCAAATAAGGGATGGCTACTGTCAGTACTAACCAAACTATGAGCACTAAAAATATACTACATATACATATTCTACAACACTTTTGTACACAATTTTGTTTCGGTTTTCCAGCAGCCCTTTCATCAGCCATTCTGAGTCAAGAAGATTTCTCTTCTAAACTTTCGATTTACTTGTGGAATTAAAAATTCCTTTGAGAAATTTTCAGGTTGGTATCACTTCATCAATAATCTGTTCTACAATTATTTCTTCATCAATTTCTTCATTTAAATATAGGTTCTCGAATTCTTCAAGAATTACATAGGTCCATTGAGGACCCTTGAATTTATTATTCAATATTCTCAATCTTTGACTTTGTCATCTGGGCTGTTCAGCAGATGTTCCGGACTGACTAGAATTTTGTTTACTTGATGAGGTTCTTAACTGTTTTGAAATGATACTTTAGCCTCTTCACAACACTTGGCCAATTGTCACCTCTTCTGACTCTTTTTGCTTGCACTGCACTGTCACTGTCTTCAAGTGTTCTTTTATTTTCGTTATGTTGTGGCACACTTTGGTTATCTTCGTCTTCAGATTTCCTCTCTGTCTGACCCTGTCCAGGGCTTACTCCTGTACCATCCTTTTCTTCCTGGATGCGTTCTTCTTCCCTAGTCTGACCCTGTTCAGGTTTTATCTTGATTTTCTCTTCTTCTTCTTCTACCTGAACTTGTTTTTCTTTTCCTAACTGGTCCTGTTTGGGTCTTATTGCACTTTGGGTTTCTGCAGCCTAAACGTTTTCTTCTAGACCTATCTGTCCCTCTTCAGACTCATGTATTGTTGTATCCACTTCAGTCTGAGTAGATTGTTCTGTCCTTATCTGTTCCTGCTCAGGTTCTCCAATAGCTGTATCACCTCTTTCCTGAGCTGGTTCTTCTATACCTGTCTGGTCCTTACTACTCTCCTGTCTTTCTAAACGGATTTAGCTTCTTGTTTTCACTTTACACTGGTATCCAGTCATCCTGAATTGTGCTTGGTTGTTCTTGATCAGCTATTTCAGGGCTTGTTATTTTAGATCCTTCAGCTGTACAACCTTCTGCTGTCTCAACTGTTTGTGTATGTTGAGAACCTTATATGCCAGGTGCTGATACTCTCTTGGTATGGCTTGCATGAATCCAATTAGGTCAGCCTGAACATTTCACTGCTGTGGTGGTAACCAATATAACTTGCTGTGGTTTTCCCCACCTGGGTGCTAGACACGACTCTCGAGTGTGTTCTTTCACCACCACCCAATCACCAGGATTAAGATCATGTGCTTGATTCGGCTGCCTGGCAACTGCGTCTTCTCCAACCCGGTGAGAGATAGAACACACTAGGTCAGCCAGTTCTTTGCAATATTCCAATACCAAATCATCAGATATATTCAGCAGTTTGTGTCCTGGTATACATGCCTGCCTCATTGCTCTTCCCATGAGTATTTCATGGGGACTCAACCCTGTATTCCTATCAGGAATGCATCTGAGCCCCATCAGAACAAGAGGTAAAGCATCAGGCCAATCCAGTTGGGTAGATGCACATGTCTTTCCCAGTCTTGCTTTTATAGTGCCATTCAGTTGTTCTACCACTCCAGAAGCCTCTGGGCGGTATGCACAGTGAAGTTTTTGTTCAATTTTAAATGTTTCACGGATTATTCAAATTACTTCATTATTAAAATGAGACCCTTTATCTGATTCCAAAGTTACTGGAGAACCAAATCGAAGAATCAGTTCCCTCAGCAAAAGTTTGGCAACTGTTATACTGTCATTTCTTCTTGTGGGGTATGCCTCCACAAACCGTGAAAACAAACAGACTATTACAAGTATGTACTTCAATCCTCTGCAAGGGGGCAATTGAACAAAGTCAATCTGTAGTCTTATAAATGGGCCTTCCACTTTTCTAATTGTTCCCATACAGATCACTGTTTTTGTACAGGATTCATCTGTTTACAAATTAAGCATCTCTGTCATAGACTCTCTGCCACACTCCTGAACTTTGTATTAAACCAATCCTGTCTAAAGAGTCTGATCATGGCATCCCTGCCTATGTGAGTGTCTCCGTGATACATTCTACCCATTTGTGAAAGCATGCAGTCTGGCATTACTGGCCTACCATCTGGGAAAATCCATACATCATCTTCCAACCTCTTTTGGCACCCAGGTTTTACCCATTGTTTCGTTTCCTTCATCTCTGGCTCATTTTGCAGTTGTCTTACTTCTTCCCATGTCTCTAATTCTGAAAGTAGCATAAGTTGGCAGTTGATTCCATTTGTTTCAATTTTCTTGTTCACAGTTATTTTATGTTTGGCACAATGTTGGGCAACTTGGTCAACATACTTGTTACCAGCTGTCACGTAGTCATATCCTGACTGATGTGCGGCACACTTGACCACTGCCAGTTCTTTTGGCAATTGTATTTCTTCAAGCAATTCCTCTACGAAATTTCCATTTTTATTTGGGGACCCTGAAGAAGTCAAGAGATTCCTCTGCATCCAAAGTTGGCCAAAATCATGCACAACCCCGTAACCATACTGACTATCAGTAAAATGGTAACTTTCCAATTTGTCCCAATTTTGCATGCTTTAATCAAAGCCACCAATTCAGCTACTTGTGCAGATTTGACTCCTGGCAAATAGGATGCTTCGACTATTCCACCCAATGTATATACAGCATAAGAAGCATTCAGCCCTCCCTCCCCATGGCGCATACACAAGCCATCTACAAACAACTCATGTTCTGCATTTTTCAGGGGTTCTTCCTGTATGTCTGGATGGGGCTTAGTACAAAGCTCTGTCACAGCCAGACAATCAGGTTCGACTTCATCTCTTACTTCTTCTCCATAGGCGTCTGGTAACAAGGTGGCAGGGTTCAACACTGTACACCTGACTATTGTCACGTTTTCAGCACCTAAGATGATTCTTTCGTATTTTGTCATCTGACTAGGAGTGAGACATTGAGTTAGAGCTCTTGTTGATAGAATCTCCACTGAATGTGGGACGTGCATTTTTACTGAATGTCCCACAATTGACTCACTTTGTTCTAAACTTGTACAGGTGGCAGCTACTGCTTTTAAACAATCAGGTATATCTGAGGCTACAGGATCTAAAGTAGCAGAGAATTATGCCACCAGTCGTCGCATCAAGCCATGTCTCTAAGTTAAAACTGAGAGCGCACAACTATTCCTTTCACAACAAAACAGTGCGAATTCCTTTGAATAATCAGGCATTCCTAATGCTGGGGCTTCACATAGACATTTTTGTAATTTCACAAATGCTTCCATACTTTCATCATCCCATTCTATTGGATCTTTTGCTCGTTTCTTGGTCATTTGTATTAGGGGTTTGACCAATAAGGAAAATCCTACAATCCACAGCCTACAGTATCCTACAACCCCAAGGAACATTTCTGATTTTTGTCTGGGTTTGCGGCAATTTCATTTGTCTTATATTTCTATTCTTTCAGATGTCACTCTCCTCACTCCACGTTCTAAATGGTGTCCAAGTTATTTGACTCTGGTTTGAAAAAACTGTAATTTTTCTGGGGACAATATATGCCCACCTTCAGCCAAATGGTTCAACAAGGCAATCGAATCAGCAACACAGTCATCTCTTGGTTTGGATGCGACCAGTAAGTCATCAATATACGGCACTAATATTGACTCTCTGGGTAACACTAAGGTTTCTAGGCACTTTTTCAGTATCTGATTGAAAATTGAAGGACTTTCAGTGTACCCTTAAGGAACACGAGTCCAAACTAAAATACGATCCTCAAACTTAAAGGAGAAAAGATATTTGCTGTCTGGGTGTAATGGGATAGAGAAAAAGGCATGGCATAGATCAATTACGGTAAACCATCCTGCCTTCCAGGGTATCTGGTACAGAATCACAGCTGGGTTGGGCACTACAGGGCAACAAGGCACAACAATTTTATTAATCTTTTTAGGGTCCTGAACTATCCTATATTTACCGCTAGGTTTCTTTATACCAATTATAGGTGAATTACAGGGACTACTCATTATTTCTTTTAGAATGCCTTGTTCGATCAATTTCTGCTGCAACATCAGCTTTAACTTCAGGACTCATCTTGTATTGTCAAGTGTTTGGGTAATCTGCAACTTCCTTTACGGTTACTTTTACTGGGTCTACATTTGCCATTAACCCTACATCTTTTCCTGTAAAATCCCACACATCTGGAGTTACTGTCGTTTTGACCTCATCTGGTAAGTCATCTTTGGTCATCATAGAATACATCTCGTCTATCTCTGTACCTTGTTTAACTACCATAAATTTGTAGACTCCGTCTTCACCTGGGGTTTGAATTGCAACACCGTCCGGTGTGCAAAATATTGTGAAGTTCATTTTGCACAGTAGATCTCTTCCTAATAAATTTACAGGACTGGAGTCACACACTACGAATTTGTTCATTTTCCTAAAATTGTCAATGCGTACCTCAATGGGTTCTTTAATAGGGGTTCTAATCTGTTTATTGGATACTCCCACTACTTGTATTGCTTCTCCAGAGAGGGGTAGGTTTGGAATGTCTGCTGTTCTCACAGTAGAACGGGTAGCACCAGTGTCCAATAAAAAGGTAATATCTTTTCCTTCTACTTTACCATCAACATATGGACCTGACTGATCTACTGGTAAGGATGCACCAAGTACGCACTATTTTCCTCCCTTCTCAGGCACCTTCATTGGTCGCTGTCATCGAATCAAGGGTCCTGTAAAGAAATTGTGAAGTTACAGAATGTTTCTTACCACTTCCTCCTTGAAATCCGGTATCCTCACTGTACTTGGTCTGGTTCACAAAATTTGGCATAGGGGCAGGTGGCAACTGACTCTGTAGATTTACAACCTGCTGCAGTTGATTCATTATCCCCTCGTTCTGCGTCTGTGGATTTAAATTTTGATTTGGACCATTATTGTTCTGTATAATTTTACATTCGTTTTTCCAATGCCCCAATTTTCCGCATCTACGTCAAGGAAATTTGCCTCCTCTCTACTCATTCATCCCTTCTGTCTACCCCCAATATTTTCATTTTGGCCTTGTCCTTTTCCTTGATTTCCTTTCTGGCTATTTAGTTGGAGTTCCTACTGTTCTGATAATTTTACTTGTGCCCACATTACTTTTTCTTTCAATTTCTTTCTTTTATTGTCAATCTCATCTCCGCAATACTTTGCATATTTGAGAATGTACACAAAATGTCACATGTCTTTTTCTCCAATGTTCTCAAACCCACTATACTGCTTAAATACTTGCAGTAAGCGTTCATAATAAGTATGTACAGATTCATTTCTTGATACCTTGATCATCAATGATTAAGTTCTCTATTCTGGGTTCATTGTAGGTGTGGACATGACTCGGGGTTTGTGAGCAATTGTCTTATCGCCATACAATGGAACTGATGCAGCGCGGAATGCAAAATCCCTCCCTTCGTCACAGATCATAGATCACACACAATCACTACATTTGCTGGTGGGGCCCATAACACCAACATACATCCATCTAATAACCTGTTTCACGGAGGTGATTGTTCCACTCGATGTAATGGAAGAGAGTACTCACATACCCCTATTCATAAAGATCTAAAATTTTCACCTTTACTACTCCTCCCATGAAGAGGCCATGGATCTACTAGCTGCAGGTTGAAGTGATAATAAAATCTATAACATTATTTACATCAATACATTTCCTCAAATAATAACGACCCAACACAGTTCTTGTAATAAATATTAAATTTTATCTAAATAATTGAAATTCGAGTCTCTGGTTTTTAATCAAGCAAAATAGATCATCATAGTTACCTATTCTGGCTAAAAGTCGCCCTCTAAGTCAAAATCTTGGTCATCATCAGTTCATACTGTCAGAGTCTTTGGAAACAGCTGTCCTGCAGTGTCACCGTCCTCTCCGTCAGCATAACGTCAGGAAATCGCAAATCTTCTGAAGGGTCTCGACATACTAACCTCTCTAGTCTACCATTTTTATAGTAAAATTTACATTCCAAAGTGTAACAAATGATATTTTGAACAAATCTCATTGGTCCGTTGGGGAAAGTTCGACTTCTTTCCCATACATATAATGTGTCTTTAGATATAGTTCCAATCCACGCAATAGTATCTGTTCATTGTTTCTTTCAGAGCAGCTGGCCGAAAGCCCGGTATAACCCTGGTTGGCACAGTTGAGTTGGGGTCATACAAAGGCCGCGGCAGCTTATGGCGACGCAAGCGCACTTCACCCAGAGATGCTCATAATGGAGTTGTTCTCGTCTAACAGGGACGTCGGCCATTTTGTGACCACCAAATGGTCAACTTAAGCAAAGAAACACAAAAATGTAATTAATACATAGAAATGACTAATAATCTGTTATTCCCTTACTAATACCCATATGTGTATGTATTTATCTAGCAGAAGCAACACTTAATGCGGGTTATTTTTACATTAATAAAGCACAAGTCACAGATACATCACAAAAGCCACATATAATCATGCAATTTCTGATTATCTATTATTAGTTTGCGTACAAAATTAGTTTACGTCATTAGTTAGGCCATCCAAATGCAATTCCCACGTGTATTTCTTATATTAGTAATGTTGGTCAATTCACACAGCAAACCATTAGTACAATTACTATTAATTAATTAATCTTATTAATCTAAACATGCAAAATGGAGAGGGTATACAATTTTTAAAGAAAACCCCACTCCAGCAGAACCACTGGACCTATGGTCACGGATATGGTTAGGGCTTCAGGGTGAGTACTCAATTGGGTTATTTTCTGTATCAATTCCTCCCTATTCTTGTTTATTCCCTCTATTTCCTTTTCCTGCAGTACCCTTCCATTCGTTGTGTCATGCATAATTTGGGGAACTAATGGTGTTCCCAAGACCGGAGCACTAGGAGTAGTTCTGCTCGGTTCCTCTTGGTAAGGCGGAGGGTTTTTCATTAAAATGTCCTCAAAAAAATCATCTTCCGATTCTCCACTACCTGTCATCATTACATTTTTGGTCTTCCCTGTGCATTTGCCTCCTGAATGTTCCTCAGTCATTAGTGCAGGATATAATCATTCTGCTACCATCGCCTGTCTCCATTGTTTCATCTGACTATCTCGAATTTCACGCTTTAGCCTGGGATAATATCCACTAAGGTTCCTGCAACTTCTGAATCTATCGCGCTCAAATGCTTCCGTTTCCCATTCCTCTAAAGCTTCATATTGGGTTAATCTTGGTCGGGGCTCTAATTCATTCATTATAAATCTTAGGTCATGCAGAATTCTCCCACTAAATGTACCATGTTCTGGGAAAGCTAGCACTCCATCTTCTTTTGTATATTCTATCCAATTCTCCAACCATACACAAGTATGATAGCCTCTCTCCATCATCATGTATGATGCGGGCGTTTTCGGGGGAGGAATAAGAATTCCCTCTCTAGTCTTAACAGGTTTATCCTTTTTAAAATAGTTTTTAATTTTCTGCATAAACGCCATCTTTCTCTTTTCTCCATACATTTTTGGTATTGATCCTTTTATATGGTGTTCTCTGGCAAATCCTAAATACCTTCTGTCAGGCCGATTTCCTATTAATGTTCATTTGTGTTTCCACATACAAATCCCACTGTCAATTATTATTCTAGCGTCTATCTTGCTAGCCAAATCAAACCTTTACTTTTACTCTAATGTCTAACCAATACCAGTGCGACTCTTATTCTTTCAACCAATCAAATTCTATTTCACACTATGCGCTTAGCCAATATTAATGCGGCTTTTCTGTGACGTCAGTATCGCTCCTTACTACTGACCCCTCCTTTACAATTTTGCATCAGTCACTCGCCCGCTGTTACAACCAATCCCAGCACGGCCCTTTGTGACGTCAGTGCAGCACCCTCAACTGATCCTCCTTTGCAAGGTAACACAAAACTTATTTTTCTTTCACTTTTTCATACAAATCCGTTAATTGACAACATAGAAACATTTGCTACTCTGTTTGCTTTACTTAAACCAGAAAGTTGATTCACATTTACTGCGAGTAAACTATTCTGCTTACTCTTCACACACTACGAGTAAAACACTTCCGCTTACTTTCCACTCAAGCACCGATGAACCTGCTACTCCTTCAGTATCACCCTTTCTAGGTGATATAGGACCAAAGTTTCACCAGCGAACTTCTTTGCTATCAATCACTCTCACACAAAATAGTCCCTAATTCAGCACTGTCAGCCTTGCATAGCCCTTCACTCACTCCGGCAGCCTACAGACCTCGGACCCCCCTGCGGTGATTTACTCGCCTTTCCATTCACTCCGATTGACCGAGTCCCTCGTCCTTTACTAATTTCCACGGACCTTCCACTTATCCGCAAGGCCGTGCCCCGCCTGGTGAACCTTCTCCCGGTTGCCTCACTGCCCCAAGTATGTGTAACCTGTCCTGATGATGGCCTAGAGTATTACAGGCCGAAACGCCGTCGACTTCAACAGCGTTATTTTTGGCGCCTTTTTGTCCATGGGCATTTGCTGTACTGCTACTTGAAAAACTCTTACATTAATTGTACAAATGCCCTAACTTTGCCAGATTTATGTACCATTATTGTTTCTGTTGCGCCGTATTCACCGCTGTATATACCACTTTATGTGTCACTTGCGCCGTCACAAACTCCACGAGCACTTGTGCACAGTATTTTGTTGGTTACATTGCCACTGATTGTCACGCAGTGCTTCCCTTCCATATGATATATACGTATGACATAATATGTCCATCATGTGTTGAACATCCTTAAAAATATACATTTGTCTATATTCTTGGTCTCCCTGTGTCTTCCCTATGTGGATTCATTCCTCCAATAAGTACTTTATTACACGGCTCGTTTTGATATTACTTGCCCTTTCAATGAATGAATGAATTCCACATTGAGACATTGTTGTTAGATATACAATTGCATAGCCCTGCAGCGCTATCTTTTGCAAACAAGCACATCACTGTTGTGTGGTTTCCATTCACCACCCGCTATTCAACTTTCCCGGGAATTTCCAGACAACATACAACAAGTACAAATGGGTTATTTAATACATAACAAATAATTGAAATTCAAAGTTTTTCACCTAACTAGCTAATAAATTAAACCATAGCTCTGCTACCAGAAAAACTGATCCAGCGTGTCACCAACCTCAGATACTC